>NC_056716.1:17100607-17158107 GCF_018831695.1 Puntigrus tetrazona
TAAATGTTAACATGTATTTGTAAATATTTCAACACATATTTGCAAATGACGAACTGACAAACTAAGATGCCGTAGAAGTTTTCATATTAACAAATGAGCATTGCTGTTACATTTAATAAAAAGCGAAACTATACTGCCATCCGCATGAAGGACTGCTTTTCACAGGTTTTAGAAAGTAGACATTAATTATCACCTAGTTTAAAAAAAGATGATCAGGTAAAGCTCACGCCATGCACATTAATGTGAACTCCTTTTTTCATTACACATAGTATATTTATACAACACAACTTATATTACAATTATGTGTGTTTGTACTGAGTTTATTTTTATGCATAAATTTAAACATAAAACTATAGTATATATATGCATATATATATATATATATTTTTTTATTATTATATATATATAAAATATATATGCATGTATGTATTATATATATATATATATATATATATATATATATTTTATATATATATATATATATATGCATATAAATATATTTAATATATAAACAAAACATTTGTTAAATATATACATGCAAGTGTTCGCATTTATATATACATAATAAATATACAGTATAGACAAATATATTATGTAAAGAGAAACTTATTTAGGATGTGATTAATCGTTTGACAACACTACAATTAAATATACAAGATATATTACATATGATAATATATTTATACATCTAAATAAATTAAAAAAGTATCTCATCTTGTTTAATTGGTACTGCCTAAACATAAGAATTTTTAAAACAGTAAAACAATAATAAATACAATGCATGTTGTCTTGATTAATTAATAACTATAAAATACTGCTGTTAGAGCCAAAATAAAATAGATGACAACATAATTAAAATACTAATAACATAAAAAGCACTGTGTCGTTGTGTGATGAATATTACTATAAAAAGAACAAAAACGCCATCAACCTTTTCAATCAAAAAAGCAGATATGCAAAGGCTGAAATATTACATTAATCAAAGCTAATGCATAAATGAAACACGCCAAACCAAAACGAGAAGTTTTAAAGAAAGCGCTTAGTCAGATCTGTTGCTGAGAGCTCAAGACAGATGGCGAGGAGAAAAAATGACATGCAAGATAAATGGCCGACTCTTAAAACATTTTAACAAAAATCCAAACTTAATTGGGTCTGGCAGCCGTGTCATAGACCCTTAATTATTCTAATTTTATGAGCGCAGAAATCAGTGATCAAGATTAATGGGCTCAAAATGTCTAAAAATCAATGAAACAAAATCAATAGTGTTTTCTGTCTGACATTCTGGCCTGCTGTGCAGAATAGCAACACATCTGAGCGTAAGTGGAAATGACGGTCATTAAAGCAATCAGTACGAGCCTGATTGAGTATTAGAAGTCGAGCAGCTGTGAGAGAGACGGATGAGATCAGGACAAACCCACTGAAACCAGACTCATCAGGTCTGGAAATCAGACTCACGCTAAATTATGAGCCAAAATAAACGAGTGAACTGAGCGTATTGCCTCTCAGCATTTACATTAACGTCAATAAACAGAACTGAAAAAATGTAATCAGAAATCTCCAAAACAATCAAGCTCCTTCAAATTACACTTTAACTAACTTTTTTTCTTCTTGCATTTCTGTAATATCTTCAGCTTTATAATAGATTAAACAAAAAATAGATACACATGTCTATCAATACATCCATCTATATATACAGAGAGATATTAATAATAATACAATAATAATAGATTTTTAACACACACACACACACAAGTTAGTTTAAATAATTTAAATGATTGAAAATGTTTTAATGCCTCTGTTTCATTCAATCTTAAGATATTTTAGTGCTTTAATAAAAATTTGAAAATTGTGAACTTATCAGAAATAAGTCTATTTTTATTTTTTTATTTACTTGTTTATTTTATGACTTTTTTTATTATTTTAGACTTTTTTATTATTTACTGCAACAAGCACTTTATATGTTTCTTTTTAATATACATTTGTATATTAAATTATTTATTTATTTATTTTTTATTTCATATAATGAATGTTTTTAATGTTTTTATTTATTTTGAGTTTGTTTTATCAAATTTCAGCACTTAAACTAAATGAAAACGAGAAATGTTAACTACTTTTTTCATTTCAATTTAAAAACAATCAAGCAACTAATTTTATGCTTTTATTTTCAAACGATTTTAAATGGCAACGACAAACCAAACAAAAATCATCAGAACGAACCACGACGGCGTCATGCGGCTTAGTTTACACGAAACCAACGAATGCAAAGACATTTCCACCGTCGGAGACTCTCAAAGTCATTCTCGCGTACATTATCTAGCAGCTGAGGGCAACGGCCAAAGACGGGGCGTTTGTGAATGTTAAAGTCCTCGGCGAGTCTCGGTCCCGCCTCAGGGTCTGTTAGCGCTCAGGATTAAACAAGCCTGTTTGTGGGTGCGCGTTTTGTGTATTTGCCTCGGAGATTTCATTTGTTTTGTAAGATTACAGACATCTCCCTCTGTTTTCTGCTCCCAGCAGCTCTGTTTGCCTTCTCAAATGATCTGTTTAAGCGGCGCTGAGAGGAACCTCGGGAGAAGGTCATTAACGCTCACAAAGACGGAGAAGAAAGGAACCGAGCGGGAACCGCGACGCATTTGTGCAGCAGCATGAAAACCAGCGATGAAAACACACAAAGACACCTAGTTATGCGTCTGAAGTCCTCTCGACACGCGAGAGCAGCGCCGTGACGTGAGCCGCAAAAAAACAACGAGGCGTGATGCAACGCGTGTCAGACAAGTCTTCATCTGCGCGCGGGAACGTTATACATAGACTATTATCATTAAATTACCTTTTTAAATAGCTTTAAAACCTCTGCAATTACAGAGTCAGCCACAGTCTGATATATTCTGACCTCCTGACACCGAAGCACAATCGCTGCAATTTAAATGAAGGTCATTTAGACAAAAAGCCTCCATCGCTGGAATGATATGGTCCCTTTATGCGCATCTTTTCATGCCGTTCGTGTCTTTTGGATCAACTTAGGATGAGCGTCACGGACCAGCATGCATTGCAGCTCCGCCTCTTTTCACAGAACAGAATATATATCTTAAACTAAACAACAAAATACGAACAACAAAAATTATAACTTAAGATTCAAATACATTGCATTTACATTTTTATATTTTATAATATTTAATATATGAACATAACATTTTTCTTAAATATATAAATGCGATACGTATGCGTTTAAAATACAAAATAAATACACGCATATTCATGTCTAAGAGAGAATGAGAACAGCGTTGGTCAATGTGCTTGATTCTGCACTTTGGTGAAAACTATTACAGGAAATTCGCATTTTAAAATCCTACAGGCAATAAAAAGATCATCAGAATAAATGAAACGAGCATGTAGCACTTTAGATCCCTGCAGACCCCGGCAAGCTAATTATTTTTCTGCAGCGGTATCAGACACACGCCGCATGTTAAGATGCAGCAGTTTAAGCGTAATTGTAAGTTGTTGGGTGGCATATCGGCGCCTGTAGCCATGGGTCAGTCCTCCACATGTGGAAAGCATTCGTGCTTACATTATGAATAATTCACTGTTTTAAAGTCCTCATAGACGGTTTCTATTTCAGTTTGCTCCGTTTCCAAGCAGCGTTTTAGTCCGTCGGGACTTTACCAAAAACAGCTAAATTCTTATTAAACGCCCGATTCTCGCCAAGGCAGTGCTTCACAGATCACGCAACGCCGCGATGCACTGCAACGAGCCGATAAAAGTCGAAGGACAGCAACTAGAGCGAGCACAAAAAAATCGTGGAAGCGAGAGCAAACCACAAATATGCTGCAAAAAATGACCCATTTATGAAGAGATTCGCTTACTTCACTCTTGCATAAATCAGCGTTCGAATGAATCAAATGAACGAATGACTCAATCTAAGTGCACGGTCTAAAGCGCGCGGCGCAGATGCACTCAGATGCAATCCACTTTTGCTAGTGCAACGACAAGAAAAATGTTTAGGGTTGTCCCTATTCTTTTAATGAGTTTTTGGGCATAAGGTGCAACAGACCAATCAGAGTCCCATCCCCCATTCCCTTTAAGAGCGAGATGCGCTAGCACATGGCGGATTCGTTATTTAAAGGGCCTAATATTACACGCAATGACTATCCATTAGAACATCTACGGCTTTTTTTACGTTTATGCTGCCTACACAATAATATACTTTTACACTGTAATACTTTCATTTTTAATATTCGGCATGTTTGCGCATTTTCTACTAACACGCTCTTTAAATGACCCACTGACTTCGGACCAGGTTTAAGTCTATTTCCTCAACACACCTCGTTTTTTTAGACCAGCACTCCGATGGGCGCAAATACATTTGATATTTCTAAAACGTGAACTGCGTCTGCGTCTCAAACCAGCTAAAAGCTAGTGATGAACGATCACGATTTGTCACAGGCGATTCCGTACATTTCTTTATCTTTAAGCAAGAATCAAAAAAAAGATGTTGATCTGAGATTTTACATTTTACATCTGAAACTAACGGATGGTACTGCCATCAGCATTTAGATTAAAACTAAGTAACAACCCAAAAAAGATGGTACTTAATCAGTATTCGGTTTTAAAATTTTCTTTAAAAACGATTTCAGCATCGCCACGAAGTTCTCACCCAACACGTGATACGCTAAACAACCATTCACTGAAAAATGCAAAAAATGACATGTTCGCGAATTGTTGCTTCCGGAAAAAAAATGGAAAATAACGTCCGGTTGCCAGTCGTGCATACTAAGCAAAAACCGGCCAATGACTCGTTAAAACATTTGCTGCCGCCTACTGTTTTCTTATTTAAAGCATAATTTTAAGCATAAAAATTTACATTTTAGATTTCCATGTGATTTTCTCATGCAATGCAATAACAGCATTCGATTTAAAATGTAAAAAAATTAAAAGAGTGTTGTTATCACAATATAAAGACTCTTTTGCGCCATATGAGCCAATGCAAGACAAAACCAATGAGTGCAAATGAATATTAATAAATGCAGTGAAAACTGTACTCACGTCCGGTGGTGTGATGCACCTCATTGATGGCGTACTTCTCCTTGAAGTGTTCACGAGAGTATATCCTGTCGAGACAGAAAGCGTTTCAATGAGAAGCGGACCTACTTCCTTTAGATCGTCCTCGTCATCACATCAAACGAAACTCGTTCCTATTATGACGACTCTGGGGTGATTTTTAATGCATTAAAAACTGATTAATTTTGGACAAAGTCTGGACTTCGGTCTTGCTTCTGCTAATGGTTTCTGCAGCGCTCAGACAATCAAGCAAATGGACTCTCGATGTCGAGTGTTTGTGCTTCTTGGGAGCGAAGCATTCACGCAAACGCACTCCGACCACATCGATAACTTTGAGAGCTTAAAGCATAAAGTTTGCAAACGCACTCGGTTTTCATATTTGATCATAAAATCATATTTGGGTTCCAGAAATGTTTTTTTATATAATTAATACTTTTATTCTGTAAGGATGCATAAAGTTGTATTCTCCCTTGTATTTATGGAATTCATTTATAACTTTAACGATTTAATAAAATTTGTATAAAATTATTTATTTTCACAACAACGGTTTATTCGCTTGCTTTCAGAAATATTCAGTTGTGTGTTTTTCCGGCAGTCAAACGAAAGCCAAAAAAAAAAACATTAAAATGCTCTTTTCATCTTTTTAAAACTCGTTTCTGCAAGCAAAACATGTCTACTCTCAAAATTAAAAAAATTGGGATTATTCCTTAAAAGATGTACAACCTACTGGACAACAATTATATTTCTGTCACAGTTTCTTGAAGTTAAATTGAACTCGTCATCTTATGGAGTCAATTCCATATCTATGTCAGATTCCACGATCAAAGGGCCTTAAATATTGAACATCACGACACCCAGCAACACTGTAATGTCAAGACAGACACCGAATATTGAATGTGGGGGTCACTGATCACAGCAACCCAGCAAAACAAGCACATCAGACGAGGCCGCTGACCCGCGACGCCCGAACCATTCGGAAGCAGCCTCATCTGATGAAGGGAGGAAGCACAGCCGTATGTATTAGATTAGAGCGGCTTATCCAGCAGCGCTGCAGCATGAAAAGGAAGAGAATTTACTGCAGCACCTTTGAAAGGAAGATTTAAACGCAGGCTGATTTCAAAGAGCGACAGCAAACTCTGACTGTACCGTCCGTCTCAAAGCGGATCTCTTTACAGCTCTGTCTGCTTCAATAGCACATCATAACCGCAAAGGCTTTTACACATCCCAACATCTTTCAGAGCTCAATTTCATGCCTATCTGTTCTCACATTATGACGGGGATAGAGAGGATATTACAATTTGTATATGAAGTATTCTCTGAACCAAAAATGTTATATATATATATATATATATATATATATACAACACACAGTATATTTAACTATATATAAACCTAATATCTGAATAATACAAAGTATTATTAGTATATAATCATAATATATATATTGTATAAAATATTTATATATATATATATATAATAATTATATATCTACATCTATATATCTCTATATATATATATATATATATATCTATATCTATCTATCTATCATCTATCTATCTATATATATATCAATATATATCTATCTATCTATTATATATATATATCAATATCTATATATATTATATATCTATATATAATATTTCAATATATCTATCTATATACAATATATATTATTAGTATATAATATATATATATATATATATATATTTTATATATATAATATATAATATATATATATATATATATATCAACCATCTATATATATCAATAATTATCTAATCTATCGAATATATAATATCTATCTATCTATCTATAATATATAAATATCTATCTATATATATCAATATCTATCTATATATACTCAATATCTATATCTATCTATCTATCTATCTATATATATATATATATATCAATCTATCTATATATATATATATCAATATCTATCTATCTATCTATCTATATATATATATATATATATATCATATATCTATATCTATATATATATATATATATATATATATAAATATCTATCTATCTATATCTATATATATATATATATATATATATATATCAATCTATATCTATATATATATATATATATATATCATATCTATATCTATATCTATCTATATCTATATATATCTATATATATATATATATATATATCTATCTATCTATATATTTTATCTATCAATATATATATATATCTATATATCAATATATATCTATATATCTATATATATATATATATATATATATCTATATATATCTATATATATATATCTCTATATCACATATATATATATATATATATATATATACACACACACATACAGTAAGTATTATTATAAATACAGGTAATTGTTCTAGAATTATAATAACATGCATACAAATATTCACATTATAACAGGGTTTAGGTTAAGCCAGGATTAGTAAGAAGTTTTATAAATATTAGAAGTTTTCATAAATATATGTTAAATATAAATATTGTTTTATAAAACAAGAATGGTGTGCATCTTGGATCAAAACAAAGGCAGCGAAATATTTTAAGATCAGTGAGAGCAAGTCTGTTTTAGTCTGGGCTCCGGTCTACACCTCGCTTGTGAAACCAGGGGCACATTGTCACTTTTCACTTTTCACTCATTAAGCCGTGGATGTTTCTTTGTAATCTGCAAACCCATTAACTCTCACCGAGGGTCTCGGAAGGAAACGGAAGATACAGGGAAACTATAGAGACGCCAAAATAAAACGTCTGCTGACTCCGGAGAATTTCAAAGCAATCGCAACGCCAGACGTCAGCGAGCGTGAAAGTCAGAGGCGATCTGAGATAATGAGAGTCTGAAGGCGTCACTCACTCGCCCATCCACGTGGCGTAGCTCTCCGGCAGCTTGGGAACAAACAGGATGGATTTCTTGGAGTTGACGTCGATGGCGCCGTAGCAGTCGGCCTCCGTCACGCCGAAGGTCCAGTGGAAAAACGACTCCTGCAGAACAAAACGAAGCACATTTAACTCTTCGGTGTATAATTCTGAGCTCCCGTCCAACTGCACAGATCGGCACGGCATCACACACACACACACACACACACACACACACACACACACACACACACACACACACACACACACACACACACACACACACATCACACACACACACACTATCCATCATGTGCAAGCGTGTTTCTGTTGACTGTATCCTGCAATGAGGATCCAGTGTTATTAACACTGATGTTAATAGTGTTCTATGCTTCTTGCGCATAGTAAAGATAGACTGTGTGATTGTGCATGATATTTTATGCACTGCATACAATGCACTTTGCACACGTCGCAAAGGTCTTCTTCTACGGTCAGATTTCTTTCCAGGTCAAATGCGGTCAGAGACAGTTTTGAGGGAATCTCGTTGAGCTAACTTACGAATGAGATTTAGAAAAATGTCGATAAGAGCAGAAGAGAAAAAAAAAAGTTTGTTATTAATAGTTAAGATAATAAATATACAATTTTAAATGACATTATATAACTACCATGTAAAAATAAATAAATAAATAATATAAAAAAAATGTAATATGTTAAAAAGATAAAATAGTGTTTTAGTCATTAATTATTAAAATAGCTATATATTATTATTAATATTATTATTATATATTACTTATATTATTATAAATTCTATTACATTATATTTTGTATTTGTGATATAAATACTAATATTAAAATGTAATAATTAAAAATAAATAATGAATAAAAATATAATAAAATATAATAAATCTAAAAATAATAATAAATATATAAAAATATATAAAAAATATATAATTAATCATTTAAAATTCAATTTATTATATAATTATTACATTATAAAATATAACCAGAAATAATTACTTACTGCAATCATTGTCTGGATTTCTAAATTTTTCAAATTATTATTATTTTTTTATAATTAATTTAATTTGACATCATTTAATGATTTAATGAGATAAAAACGAAGAAAATTCAAAATGAAATGTATAAATAAATCCATTTGAGAAAAGAATGAGTGAAGCGAAACAATCAAATCAATCAATCAAAAGTTAGAAATTTGCTTTGAAGGTTTTCATTTCAGAAACGCGGTATATTGTCGTTCCAGCTCAACATCTTGTAGGCAGCGGCCAATTTAATTCCAATTCAGACTCATGAATAAAAAGAAGGCCGTTCTTAGCGTTTTGTGCAGCGAGATCCCCATCCGAGGCCGGCGCTGGGTTCTCCGATAACACGATCAGATAAGCGCTCTATCTAATCCGTCTGTGCTCCAATCATTTTACTGTCCTGAGTGTATGGCAGAGTTCACGGAGCAGTAAAATCAAACCAGCAGGACACGAGCAAACTCGAGCGCTTCGCTCTCCGGCTACAAGCGTGCGCGTTAACACTTCAAAAAGAGGAAAAACTACAACACAAGACAAGCAAATTAACGGCTATGAATTATTTACAGTTAAATTACGATGAAAGCAGGAAGCCCTCGAGCCGTAAACATCACAACACTAAATCGCAAGCCCCGCTCCGCGGCTCATACCGCGACGCTCTGCCAAACAACACAGGGCGGGCCCGTGTCTGCAGCTAATGAATGAGAAACACGCTGCTCATTATGTTCAATCAACTTATGTAAATGCAGTAAATTAGGGGGCTCTATCAGACACCCGACCGTAGCGCTGAAATAAAAGGTCTGAACTCACGCGCCTCTTGCCAACACAAATTACCATTTAGCATAACAAACAAGAGCACCACTTACAAACGAGTTTAATGGGAAGACGAACACTCAATAATCATTTAGGAACAAAAAAGGGTCACCGGCACGTTACCCGATGCATCGAGCGTGCAGCATTTCTTTTTGTTGTGTAGAGTAACGAGTTTAATAGGAATCATTTCCAGGGCTCCTGAAAGTCAGAGGGCATCTGAGGCAAGTCTCAGTCTTTACAACGAGCTCCCATTCAGCGTTATTTTAGGATCACTGATATAGTACTGAAGTTTTTCATTTGAGCATTTTAGTCTTTTTGTGCGTTTGTCATTCTTAGTGTGACATTTTTATTAATGCCTTTTATTAATATTTACAACAAAAAAACAATAAATACTAATATTTTTTTGTTTGTTTGTTTGTTTTTGAGTAGGTTTGTCATAAAATGTTTTTACTCATTTAAAACCCAATAAAATTGAATATGCTTCCTTATTCTTTTATGTTTTCAAGTCCAAATAAGCATGTTTTTTGGAATTTTTACATAAATATAAGTGCATAAATATATGCAAATATAATTAAAAGAAAAAAATAAATAATAATATTAATATATATATATATATATATATATATATATATATATATTAATAAATATATATATATATATATATATATATATATATATATATATATATATATATATATATATATATATATATATTATTGTTATTATTTATTTTTATATATATATATATATATATATATATATATATATATATATAATATTATAAATAAATAAATATAATAATATTTATATATATATATATATATATATATATATATATATATATATATATATATATATATATATATATATATAATAATAAAATATATATATATATATATATATATATATATATATATATATATATATATATATATATATATAATAAATCTATATATATATGTTTTTAAGATATTTATCATTCTTTAAAGTTCTTTAAAGAAACTGTTCCCTGTTAGCTCATTTTAATTCCATTAAATATCATTAACTAGTGCAAATTTTATTTGATTATTGCATTAATAAGGTCTGATTTTTGTAAAATTCTGAAGGCTGTTTTGGGTCACCATTGACTTCCATACAATTTTTTTTGTTTGGGCGTTTGCACAGGCTTGGAACTAGAGACTTGGCAAATGATGACCGTATTTGAATTTGCGGTCGAGCTGTTCCTTTAAATGCTTTATTTTTCATTGTTAGCTCATGTTGGCCCGAGGACATTATCACAAAAAGTTACGAAACTTTGCCGGGCTTTCTAAAGCTTCTCTAATTTGATTTCAGTCGCTTGGAGTGAATGAGGAAGGGTTTTGACTCGTGTTGAGCGTGCAGCACCTGTCTGAAGAGCATGTCGGTGTCGGTGCAGTATCTCTGCTTCTGTTCTCCTC
Organism: Puntigrus tetrazona; assembly: GCF_018831695.1. Classification (NCBI taxonomy): domain Eukaryota; kingdom Metazoa; phylum Chordata; class Actinopteri; order Cypriniformes; family Cyprinidae; genus Puntigrus; species Puntigrus tetrazona. The sequence continues at coordinate 17,111,800 of NC_056716.1, forward strand.
CTTGAAGAAGCACCACAGATCCAGGCTGAAACCCCTTCTCAGCTTTCAGGCCTCGACACAAAACGCTCTCGGTTTCTGCGAACAGGGCGGCCGAGACCCTCAGAGTATCGTTTCCCAGCCAATACACCGCCTTCCTGTCACGGACGACACAAAAACACACGCGTCACACACGAAAAATACTGTGTTCTTGCCTTTTTCCGTTTACGCAACACGCACGCAAACCGCTGATCTGCTGAGACTGAACTAAAATCTCTGCGAGTGTCACACAGCTGTTATGCAAGAGCTGGATCTGATCACATGACGACGGGAAGAATTCGCTCCGCTGATCTCTGAGCCAGAAGAGCTGAAAAACACGCAGGAAATTTAAAGCAATAGCTTGCACAACTAAATGTTATTGGCTCGAACCTTTAGGCCATCCAAGATGCTAATTTTTTCTTCATCAGAATAGAAATGCATCACATCAGCGGATGCTCTTGAGTGAATGGGTGCCGTCAGAAACAGCTGATAAAAAAAAAAACATTGCTATAATCCACTCCAGGTTTGAAACAAGTCATCTATAATAACAAACGCATGGGTTATTACGGATTATGCACTAGATGCAAACATCTTACTGATGAATTAGTTTCTTTTGTCTTCCGGACTGGAGCGGTGTTTTTATCAGATGCACGGACTCTCATTCTCGCGGCACCCATTCCCTACCATTGCTGAGAAACTGACTTTCTCCAAATCTGATCAAGAAACAAACTCATCCACGTCTCGGATGACTTGAGAGGGAGAAAATGCTCCGTAGCATGCTTCTCATTCGACCCTTTGTACACCCCGAGACGTGACCGTCCCGTATCGTAGCATTAAAAGCACGCTGACAGTGGGCTGAGAGGAAGACGGAGCGCTTTATCACCGATAGAGCGTCGTGTAAAGATTAACAGCCATCAGGGGCGTCTGTGTGCGGTCAAAGGTCACTCGGATTCATGTCGCTGCAAATTAAATCCTTCACACGCTCACCCATCGATAAAAAACTGCCATAATTCAGAGGTAATGTACAGTCAGGCGGCCATTATCGCAAAACAAACCCGCAGCATACGGCGCATTATTCTGTTTATTACGCAGCGATTTTGATAAATAAATAGTCTGACGTGAAATATCATTAATGCCGTTTCAGGTTTGCACCAACATACACTGTTAAAGATCGCAATAATAATCATTAAACAAATTTGATCCCAGTTACGCCTTAAAATCGATTATTTTTGAGCATAAATCAGAACCCAGATAATAAAGCACAGTAAAGAAACGTACGAACAAGATGAAGGGGTATCAATGATATACAATAGATTTATGCTTTGTATTATCAGACTATCCTTTCAATCCAGTACCATTGCATTGGTATAAATGGTAAAAAAAAAAAAATGAATATCTTAAGATATTCATTCTTGTTTTCAGGATTTAAAAAAAATGATGCACGTAAAGTAAAATTATCTGTTAGTAAAATATATTTAAAATATTATTTATTGCTTGTTTTAAGCAAAATTTTAACCCTGAAAACAAGATTAAATATCTTAAAATAGACAATAAGCTTTCTTTTTTTTTACTTTTTTTAATAAGACTTTAAAAAAGCTGATAAAAGCACCCTGATTTAAGCATTTTTAGACATTTTGACTAGAAAAAAAGTCAAGCCATTCACTTTTAAGAGACTTTGACTGATTGTACGACACGTCTATACTTCGGTACAAATACACAAACCATTTAAAATAACAGCAAATGCTAAAATTAAACAGGAAAACTTCAGATAGGGTTGTTCAACTTTCACCTAGCTATCTAGCATCGCCCTGTGCTGAGCTCTTAATACAGTACGTCTTTGTGAGGAATGTACACCAACCAAAATCATAAACACACAACATAAAGACAAATCGAAGGCGACAAAATACACGAACTTTTGTAAAACATCCGACAAACAAACACGCGTCTGCGCTCGCGCGCATGCGCAGCAGCGCGAGACACCTCCGTGCGCCTTTGCGAACCAACTGTTTCGCGATTATGGTGAAAAACATACATCTAGGGTGAAATAAGACAGAAGAAACTCACTGCTTTGAAGATGCCATGCTGCTGCTGCTGCTGCTGCTCGGCTGAGAGAGCGAGTCACGTGACCGGGAGCAGCTGATCGTCGCTCGATCACGTGACCGCGCTCGTGACGAGAGCAAATCAGACGCTGACTGACAGATATTGGCCAAAAAAAAACATATTGGAAATGCTGTCATTTACTGTTTGCGCGTTTATGTGTGATTTGCACACGTGTCCGTGATACTAGCGTGCAAAAAGCAATCTTTCAACTAAGTAGGACGTGTATTTTGGCAGGATGGGCTTTCCACAAGGAGATTCTCATCGTCAGCAAAATAAAAATAAAGAACTGCAGCCAGGTGGGTGTTTTTTTTTTTTTAAGTGTAAGAACCATCTGTACTCATTTACCAGCAGAGACACAAGATACTGGATTGAGATTTATTAAAAAAAAAAAAAAAAAAAAAAAAAAGAAGAAAGAAATGACTGAAGAAACATCACTTCTACATCCAGTTAATTATGATTAATCATTACATACACACACACACACACACACACACACACACACACATATATATATATATATATATATATATATATATATATATATATATATATATATATATATATATGGACTGTTTTAAAATGTTTAATTCGATTAATTATACAATGTTGCGATTAATTAATTTTATCACAATGGCTGAGAAATAACCCACAAAATATATTTTAAAGCCATTATTGTTACATGACAAAATCAGCTTTATTATTATTATTATTTTTACATTTGTCATTTTCCATTTCTGAATGAATTGGCGCTTTAATTAGTTTGCTTTATTAAATATGAGTTGTTTTTATTGTTTAGATTACATAAGTCTAACATTAAAACATGATTCATTATGTTTATTTTTCCCCTCATCTGAATTGACATATCTCTAATTTCTCTCTCTCTCTGTGTGTGTGTGTGTGTGTGATTACTGCAAATCGATTAAAATGATAAATTCAGTTAATGTGGCGATAAATTAATCAAATATTAATTGCACGGACCGAACATTTTCCCACAATTTTTTTAAAGCCGTATTGTGTTACGTGAGAAAAGCGTAACACAAATATTATTAATAAAATGATTCAATTGTCTTTTTCATTTTTAATTTTGGAGTACCAAACACCTGAGACGCAATATGTTTAAATGTGGGATTTCAAGGGCTTTTAATAATGATCATTTACTTTATCTCACATTTTTATTTTCCTACTTAGCCATCTTTAGCCCATTTTTAAATCAATTAAATTTTTATTTAGAATAGTTTCTGGTTTCATTGTGTGCTGCATCCTAGCTTAATCTAATAAATAATACAGAAGCGATATATATAAAAACACGTTTGAAAACGCTGAATTTGAATTAAAATGAGCCGTGCGTGCGTTTCATGTTAACTTTGTCCACATAAGTGCATATTTGAAATTCAAATTCGGCAAAATTGTGAAATCCGCCGCAGGCGTGCGTTGAAAACAAGGCTCTTGGATGACCTTTGACCTGAACCCTTCGAGTTCCCGTCTTTGTTTCTCAGTCCTCGGCCGCTCTTGTCTTTTGCTGCGTGTAGAAGATTCTGATAAACTGTAGCATTAACGAACGAGGAGAGCGAAACCATCCGTTAAAATGAGATTTTCATCTTTCATTGCTTCATAATTCCTCTGAACTTCACACAGAGATGGCGCTTTGAGCCGAGAGAGGTATTTTCAGCAGCATCATTACAAGTTTTTCTCCTCGAGGAAATTAAAGACAATTTGAAGATGGCACACGCTGCCTTGCAGTACAATCTTTTGCTCTTTTTTCATCATTTAATCCTTTCAGGATGTGTCCCTTTTCGTCAGGGCTAGATTTGTGGATCTTATCATCGTCTTTGTTCAGCCCCGAACTCTAAAATAATAACACAATAACAGCGGTGCGAAAAAACAATTGCCTTTGTATCGCAGTCCCTGCAGATGTTGCATTACCAGTCTAATAAAAGTCTAAGAAACGGATGCGTTTAAGCTCATTCTGCTCTCCTTCGTCTAATGTTTCTGGTGACAGATAACCGCACGACTCCATCAGGGATGAATTTGCATACAGTTACCCTGATCTGCCGGTAAGGACTTTTTTCTGCTGGTTTTTTAAGGAGCCCTGTGGCTTTGATGTTGTAATTGCATCCACATAATCTTGCTGATTAGCTTCTTTCTTACTCTTTGTAAAATCGGAGCATCTTTCCCAAGGTCTGTCTGTAAATAATCGAGCCACTGTCCTTCACTGCCCTGTTTTACATGCAGCTCCATATGCGCTGTATGCTGTTTTTATGCTTTAATAATATTCTGCTTTTAGTCCACATAAAATCAATACTGACCCTGTTTACTCTCTTTGCTCTACTATATATATATATATATATATATATATATATATATATATATATATATATACATATATATCTATATCTGATATATATATATATAATATATATATATATATATATATATATATATATATATAATTAATATACATATTTCTAGATCTGATTAATATAATTATATATATATATATATATATATATATATATATATATAAATAAATAAATAATAAATAAATATATATATATATATATATATATATATATATATATATATATATTATATAATATATAAAATAAGGACTTCAATTGATTATACAATGTGATAATTAATTAGTTAAATTAAACCCACAAAATACAATTTAATGCCATTATTGTTACATGAGAAAATCATGAAATAAATATTACAAAAAATTTTCATTTAATTTCTGAATAAACTATCGCTTTAATTAGTTTGTTTTTTTCATTTGAGATTATTTTTTTATTTTCAGGTTACATCAAATAATGTAAATATGAAATTATGTTTTAATGAAATTGTACTTTAAATAAAAACATATACATTTGTAACATGTTTAATTGGAAAAATGTGTCGGCTATTAAAAATTAGAGCAAAACATTTTTTTTCTTGAGTACAGTAAAGTTCCCGCTGTCACTTTTTTTTTGAGTTATTAGTAGCGGCCGTTGAGAAGAGCATATTGGTTGAGGACCAGATGTAGCCCAGGCAGACTATACAGACCCAAACCAGGTGATGGCTTAAACCCTGCAGTGCATCAGAAGACGTCCAGCACGCTCTGAACCTCAGTCTGAGTGCACGAGCTCACGACAAAATGCTTTTATCATCTCTCCACGCGCTCTGTTCCTGATGCCAGCTGCACTTTCATCATCATAAAGTTCTTTCTCTGCATCACTTAAGGTCATCGGCACCTGCTGAGCCTCCATTGCAACAGACTGACTGATGACACATACCATACTGTTTTTGCAATATTCAATGTGTTTTTTACATATGCATTGAATACCCAAGCGTACCGTTTTGGTTGCATTATGCATAATACGTTATAGTAAAGCAAACTGCATGCGCTTTATTATATGTGATTGCTATGTGATTTTATTGATTACGATTGCATTGATTGTTTCTACGATTATATCGCTTATTGTTCTTCGTGTACAGCTTTATCTGTGTTAAACTGTAACATTACAGTGCATCTACAAGAAGATATAACTCACCTGACGAGAGGAAAATTGTTTAATACACAGCGTAAGGCTGAAAATATTTGCAGTACCAAACTAAGAGATTTATTGCATATGGATTTGTTTCCCGGTTTCATTTATCATTGGGTTAAGCAGAAGCCTCACTAGATTTCAGGGTTTCACATTTGGGGTTAGATAAATGTGACAAGTCTCTTTGGAGAACTTTGTCAAATAAAAAAAGATTAGAAAACATATAGTTAATGCAGCTATATCATCGTTTGAGAAATATCTGAAGAAGTATGAATGCGGTTTACAGTCAGGACAACGCTCTTTAGAGATCTGATCCCCAAATAGGACGATTTTTAAAATATCTTTTGATTTTTGATTTTGATCATGATTTGACAACATGAGAAAACCGGCACGATTTCAGTCGTTCTAATTGTTTTCCGAAGCAGGTTTCGTTCAGTGCGCTGCAAAAACAAGATTTGAGCTTGAAGTTGAAAACAAAATTAACTCATTATAGAAAAGAACAAATCATTGGCTCACAATACTTGCTCCTTTTTTTGGTGATTGTCAGTGAAAAGCAATTTAGGAGTTAAAAAAACGGTTTCTACACCAAATGGAGGAAAATGCAGCGATGTTACGAAATGTGTCCCGTGGCTGTGAACATGTTGTTTAACAGACAATCTCACAAGGAAACTGCTGGAGAAAAACTAGAACAACCTTGGCTGGTTTCTTCTCTCAACACACACACACACACACACACACACAGTCTGGTTGAGCTCACGGGGGCCTTGCTGCCTTTGAAATAGAGTCTCAAGGACTGCTTTGATATTAAAGCATCTTCAGCAGCACAAGAGTCCCGTCTCCTCTGGACGCTCGGAGAGAGAGACACACAGCGCATGTAGAAACACCTGATTTCGCCGCGAAAAGCATCGGCCTGGCGTTTGAAAGCGTTTGGATCACAGCGTGCAGCTGTGTGAGGATCCATGAAAACATCTGTCTGCTAAAGCCTGATTTCACCGGCGATCTGTGAGAGATCCCAGAAAACTCAGCTTCTTCCCACTGTCTTGAAAGTCAAGAAGCTGCCTGTAATGCTATGTTCAGCGATGCGGGCGAGGGAAGTGTTTCTTTGTGAATGGTATTATTTATTTATTTTCTTAGAATGGCGCACATAGATGAATCTTCTGTGACACGGGGTTTCTTGAAAAGGCCTTAAATCAGCAGAAAGTATACAGAATGTACAGTCATGCCATAAAATGTTGAATGCAATACAATAAATTGAGTCTTCCTCAGTGTTTTTGACTTTTTGAAAGTGAATAACATTAAGTCAGTCTGTCAACGGGGCATGACAACTTTTTCCATTGTAGATATTTCTTCTTGTTTCATTCATATTCACACTTCATTTTGATCAATTTGTCAGAAAACGAGACTTACGACATTTTGCCTTCTGATATTTAGACTGGAAAACCAACAAAATACTGAGGGAAAACACTTTAAACACTTTTTAATTATTTATTTATAACAATAATATACTATACTATACTATACTATACTATCTTACTATACTATACTATACTACCTATACCATACTACTATACTATACTATACCTATACTATACTATACTATACTATACCATACTATACTGTACTATACTATACTATACCATACTATACTATACTATACTATACTATACTATACTATACTATCTTACTATACTATACCATACCTACTATACCATACCATACTATACTATACCATACTATACCATACTATACTATACTATACTATACTATACTATCTATACTATACTATACTATACTATACTATACTATACTATCATACTATACTATACTATACCATACTATACTATACTATACTATCTTACTATACTGTACTATACTATCTTACTATACTGCACTATACTATACTATCCTACTATGCTATTCTGCACTATACTATACTATCTTACTATACTACACTATACTATACTATACTATATGCTACACTGTACTATACTATACTATACTATACTTACTATCTATACTATACTATACTATACTATACTATACTATACTATACTATCTTACCATACTATCTTACCATACTATACTATGCTGCCTTACTATACTATACCATACTATACTATACCATACTATACTATACTATACTATACCATACTACCATACTATACTATACTATATATCCTACTGTACTATACTGTACCATACTATACCATACTATACCATACTATACTATACTATACTATCTTACCATACTATACTGTACTATACTATACTATACTATCTTGCTATACTATACTATAATAAAGCATTTTTTTTGAAACATTTGTCTCATTTCGTGAGATACGTAGATTATACCGTTTCTTTCGGTTTGTCACTTAAATGTTCTTAGTTGGCCTCCAGAGCGGTCATTCAAAGTCTTACATTTACCTTCATGAAAGGTGCAGAATAAAGCTGTTAATTTTGATTTCATGTTGATTATAACTTCTCGAAAGGCATAAAGAGAAAGCACTGAATAAAAGCAAGGTTTTACATTATTAACTGACTCATTCAGTAACACCGTGAACAAATCAGACGTTTCATTTAAGTCTACAGGGGTTTTCAAAGCTAAACTGATCTGGTGTTTTACTTTTGAACTTTTCTCTCTCCGCCGATTCCTGAAGAATCTCGTCATCTCTAGCTGTAAGGTGCAAAGTCATGGATCAGCGCAATTTTTTGCATAAGTTTCTGTCTGCATCTGGTTGTTTCTGAAGGCTGCGTGTGTGAAGAAGCACCACGAGATGTACATTGACAATAGTGCTATTTGATGCTTGTGACACTGTTATGCTTTAAGGCTTGCTCAAACAAGCACTGAATAGATCTTTGCCAATCCATTTCAGTAAAAAAACATAAATGAAATCAGCATTTCTCGAGCTTGATCCAAGTCCCCTTCAAAAAGTGACTAAAATGTTTTTTCCTAATTATTTGTCTGGAACTGACCGACCAACAAGCAGGTTTTTAATGCTTTTTATGACAGCTATGGATTTGGATACTGCTGTATCAAAAATAATCAGTGGTTAAATTGCCAAACCGTCGCTAAATTCTCATGCACGATAAATCAACAAAGTTTGTACCATTGCTATGGAAACTAATGTAGATATGTTAGCAAAAGCGACTGAAAAAAACCCATTCTTGCCAAATAACTTTGATCAGTTGCCACCAAACCACCAACGAGCAAAGCCTTTGAAATACGTCTGAACTAGATTTAGCAGCAGATGCTTTTATATTAAACCCATGTCTGATTAGCTGTTTTAAACAGCTGTCAGTGATGATAAGTGACGTGCTTTGAGCTGTTCGGTTTGTTCAATTATTTTTGACACTTCAGGTTGAACACGTTGAGATTAAAGCTAGAAATGTTGCTTTTTTTTGGAAAAAAGTTACTTTTATTAACTTGGGAACATTTGTATAACACCATTTTCAATTAAAAACAAAAACAATTTGTGTCACGAAAACCTTTAAACATGCAAAAAGGGCTATTTTTGTTTTTATTTAAGTTGCATGCACAATTTAGAGCCCCTTGGGAAATGAAAAGCAAAAATGCACTCTAATGCACATTTATTATTTAGCATTTTGTTGAAATAGACTAGAAAATGTTGCTAAACGTTGCTAAATATTTTGTGGAAAAGATGCAAAGTGTCTTAAATACTTACGACTTCCTAACTCATGAAAACCAATTTCAGAAGATGAAATTGAGCGCATTACTCATAAGATTAGTGTATAATTTCCTTTGGCGTTTATTTTGAGTAGATGGACTGGAGATGAAGTTGAGACCAAGAACAAACTGTATGATTTTAATGTTTCCTTTACGAGCGCTCGGATCATTTATGAGTGTTTAGAGATGATAATGTAAGCCGATTATCTTCAGATTTGAATCTGGCCCCCGCTGAGGACAAATCTTTACGTTTATGAATCTGGATCCGATGTCAGAGGAACTAAGAGAGTTACAGTAAGCGTATCGGCATAATCAGGGCCGGTTGTTCAAACAAGTGAACCAAGCGGCGCTTGATTTCTCCGCGGATCAACACAAATCACCTTCTGTTTTTAAATGAGATGCAGAGATATCGTTTATGCAGCGGAGCGTAGTTACTGCTCTGCTGGATTCCTTTAAGTAATGATATCAACAACTTTTGGAAATACAATATTGTTCGGTGAAGTAGTTAATAATCGATTCGGCGCTTTCGCATATCGCCCGACGTGACACGATCCATCTCGCTTGCATGTGATGCATTTCAGAGAAAATGTAAAGCAAGACGTCAGCCAGAGGCAAAGAGACTCGTCATATATTTAACGCAGGATTACGAGAATAACGCGTGCTTATTAATCACAACAACAGAAAATATATTAAGAAGAAGTCAGGTGTGATTTTATATCCACTTACCAAGAACCAGTGTTTATATTTATGTTAGAAATATTCACCGAATTGGCTTTTTTCTTCAAAAATATCATTTTGGTGTGTTTTTCTTAGATTTTTGTCATTTTTATTAATATGGAAAAGGGGTAAATGATTTGTTTCAGTGTTTTTAGTGCTTCACCGTTATCTTAGTTTTTCGGTTTATATTTAATTTAATTAAACTTGAATGCATTACTCTCAGTTTCTGAGTGAAAACTGCTTTAACACAATTTTTTACTTTTTAAAATTGTATTTATTATTTATTCATATTATTCATATCGACTTTAACTCAAACAATTATACACAATTAGTCAAATTGTAATCCATTAAATTTTAAAGTTGTGTAAAATGTGCAATTCTTACAAATTTAGCTTTCATTTGTGTTTATTTCACTTATAGCATTCTTAGCGCTTCATCTTCTTTTATTTCTACTTTTAGTCCCACATTTCCATCTAATATTCGCGTTTTATCATTTTTAGCATCATTAACTGAAATTTCAGAGAGCAATATCAACGCTGACTCAAGCGCGTTCTCATTTCATTTTACGGCGCAATATCAACATCATTGTTCTCAAACCTCGTTCATCACGCCAGTCCTGCTAGCTGTTGAAACGTCGCCCGAAAAACATTTAAAAGCCGAATTACTCGCAGGAAAAGCTCTCGACTCTCGGCGCAAACCGCTGGAAGACACGGCCAAAAATAGCTCCGGCCAAAATAAATCCGGCTGACCAGAGGGTTCACAGCATCCCGGCGCATCCACGTAACCCGCGATCAATATTTAATGTTCATTTTCAAGCTGTCGGCTGAAATCTAGAAAATTGGAGCTGGTGGGGCGCTGACAGAGATTGGAGTTGAATCTATGGCCGGGGGATTGCTGAAGACACAACTCATCTCAGAGACAGACGGATGGCTCGGCGGCCCTGACACAGACATGAATCCTCACGCAGCAAATCAAGTCATCCACGGCCCCCGAATAAAGACAACAAGCGCCGCTCCGCTACAAACAGACCGGAATCTGAGAGCGCAGACAAGGCATAATGACATTTTATGATGAAGCGGGAGCGTGCATCAGGAACGGCTCGCGGAGAGATATTTCTGTCCTGTTTTGTTTGAAGCGTTATCGGTCATGCTGGGCTTAGAGATCTCTGCCCACGCGGCTATTGATCCGTGCTAGACCGCTCTGTGTCGACCCCGCGCTTTATTTCGAATGATATGCGCATGCATGTTTTAAAGCATAGGTCACGCATGCAAGCGGTCGTATGAAAAATGAACGTGCTTGCAGAATTAATAGATTTATTAAGTGTGTGCATCTATAAACTACCAACCACATCAACAAACCATCATAAAATAAATTATATTAACAACATATATATTTACAACATTTTGAGTTTAGACTCAAACTACCAAAATATCTCAAATTTAAACAGAATTTTTTATTTTAGTACGATTTGTTTAATAGCAATAATGCACATACAATTGAACGAATACTAAGTGTGGTTCATTTTTTTATTTATTCATTCGATAATAATACGTCATTTTAAAATACTGAAACTGTTTTAATATTGTAAACATTGACAAATTTAACCAGCAATACAATTAAAATGAAACCTAGGCTTTGGTAGAAGAGCTATAATAAAAAAAGACTAAAACTAATTACAAATATCATTAAAAACTAGAATAGTATCTCGATGCTGAGATAAAACAGCATGCTAACAATAAATGAAAGTATAAAATAAGAATACAGTTTTTATAGATTGTAAAAATGTAGAAATAGTATTAATATTATGTGTTATATTTAATATAAATTTTTGTTATTCATATTATTCAGCTTAATTTAAAATGCATATTATTTTATGATGTTTTAAGTAAAACTATAATATAAAATATGTATTACAATAGCAATTGTTGCCTTTACGTGTTTTTGCACCGAAAGCCCTGATGTCGTTCACGTTTCCATATTAATGCGATTTCTGTTTTACCACAAAAAAGCACAGAAAATGTGGAGGCGTCTATTTTCTAAGCAGCGAGCGAATGCCCCTGAGCAGAAATGAATAATGGACGTTTAATATGAGTCTGTGTGACCCGCTTCGGACGCTCCTGACATGGAGATGAGCTGAAGCGCTCTCTCTGGACGGCTGTACTCGTCTCTTCGGGCCCGTCGACAGCTCAGGACAAATAGAAGCGTGACCCTGTGACCTCTGAGCGAGCCGCGGCGCTTGCTACAGATCTGATGGTACACATGCTAATGAAGCTCACGACACACAACACCTGCTGAAGAAGGAGGCCGTACCTGGGCACGTCACAAACCAGGGAAAGAGTGTCTGGTGGGCCCCAGAAGTCAGAGAAATCTGACAAAACCTTTATTTGTAAAATAAATAAAACGCATGAAAACATGACAATACATATGATGTTTTTTGTGTGATGTGCATTTATAATATATTACTTTTAATCTAAAATTAATAAATTCATTATTAGTTAAAAATAATAATAAATTATATATATATATATATATATATATATATATATATATATATATATATATATATATATATATATATATATATATTATTATATATTTTATTATGATTATTATTATTTATTTTTTATTTTTAGGCTCTGGAAGTCGAATCCTGGCAAACTTTTTATTTTTACAAATTAAATGCTATAAATTGCGTGCGCGTTTTTCATTTATAATGAATGATTGAATTTATCATTTTATTTCTTTTAATAATAATAAATAATAAAATAACAAAAAGTCATTATATTTTATTAAATTATTTAACTGAAAAAATATATTTAACATTTTTATTTGACCAATTAAATATATTGAAATATTTGAATAGGAATATTTGACAACAATGTCATTAATAATAATAATAACATTAATAGTAATAATAATAATATAGAAATAAAATCATTAATCATTTTATTAATTATTTTACTCTAAAATTTACTTGTCATTCATCTAATCCGCTATTATTTAAACACTTTATTTTTGATATTTTTAAATAGCCTATTTATTTTGAATTATTCTCAAAGGGCCTTTGTGTGTGTAAACATGGGCTTTGATTCTCATTCGGCTGCTGTGGTTCATTAAACGGCCGCTGCTCTTCATTAATCTTGATCAATCGACGGCTCTGCCCAGACTCCGCCGTACTTTACAGCACATTCACTTACAGTAACGCTGAGTCAGAGATAACGCAGCGTGCCGCAATTAAACAGAGAGCGGCCCCGAGTTCAGTCCGGGTCACTCCGGCCCATAAAGCCCTGCACCGAGCGCCTCCTCATCAATGCTCTCCGGATCCCTCCGCGTCTGCCTCCGTTTGCTTTGAGGCCGAGAAGACAGCCGGGAGAATACGAGAAAGCTGCGTTCGCGAGCTGGAATAAGCATATTCATTAAAAAGGCGTCTCTTAGCTCCGTTATCTGCGCGCGTTCAAGGCAGCGACCTATGTGGAAAAGAAATGAAGAGCCTCCGGCTTTTCGCTTTTAACTCTACACATGTTGGTGAATTCAAAACCCGCTCGCATTTGCATATCTAATTTCTCTCTCCATTGAATTATTTTGATCTTTTGCTCCAATAAAAACCGTTTGTTTGTTTTTTCCCTCCTGCTCTCATTTCTAGAGGACGCAGCATCACCTCAGGCCTGTTTTCTTTCTGAGTTTGTGTTTGGCTGGATATTTCCCAGGCGGCTGGATCGGTGCAGGTTTTCTTTTCTCTTAGTTGTGGCCTTTTTGCTGCTCGTCTGCGGTCTCGGCGGGGTTTTATTGGAAATGACAAGGTCGCGGGGCTCGCGGATGGGGAATAACGAGCAATCAGCATTAGCCCGGTCTGTCACAGAAACACACACGTTCTGGATCTCTGGGTTTTTTTCACATGCATTTGCTCCGCGGGGATTTTAAAACGCTCCTCCAAAAATACTAAACCAGTTCTGAGTTTAAAAATAGATCCTTTTTTTCCAGCTAAATCTTCAATTAAATAAAAGTACTTTTAATGTTTAATGGGAGTGGGTTCGGACTGATTGGTTGATTGATTGATTGACTAGTTTCTGTTAAAATAATTATTTAATCTTGATTATTTAATCATTTCTGATCATTTCTTTTGTTGTATTAATCATTTCTGATTCATTAAATGTAAGCAAATATTAAATTATATATATATATATATATATATATATATATATATATATATATATATATATATATATATATAATTTAGTATTTGCTTACATTTTTTATCCATTATTTTGAAATTCTTAAATTCACAAAATTTCATTGTCTCAAAAGTATGTAATGTAATGCATTTATATGTATTCAAAACACATTACACACACACACACACACACACACACACATTTTTTACATTTATTGAAGAAACAAGCACAAATTACAGAGTTTATCAGTATTTATCAGAATTAATAAGTATTTCACAATTTCAGTTGGCTCATAATTATATAAAATATACAAGCAAGCATATTTAGTTACAAGTACATTTTTTTAGTTACTTATTTACTTATTATTATATTACATCTATTCTGTTCAGTGTTTGGATACAATCTGTATTGTTAAAGAGCTATATAAATAAAAGTGATAGATATTTACTTTTATTTACTTTTATTTACCTGGATCTCTTATTGATCTGGATTCTTCTTATCATATTATTAATATGTTATTATTTCGGTCAAAGGTTCTTAAAGAACCATGTCTTTCTCGTCTGTTCATAATCTGAAGAACCTTCTTTACGCATAAACTGGCTTTTGTGAGACAGAAAGGTTCTTTAGACGTTGGAGGTTCTTCATGGAGCCTTTAGTTTTCAGCGTGTGCTGGATTGCCGTGATGAAGGTTCGGGAGGCGCTGTGAGCTCTAAACTCCCCTCACAAGCTCCGTAGCGCTCGTGCAATCAGCGATGGAGAGCGCTTCAAGCATCAATCCACTGATCTCAAACCCTCCACTTCAGAGCTGCGTGTGAAGGAGCGTGTTTGCCGTCTGTGTGCACGCCGTTCGGCGCCACCGACCGAGTGAGCGAGAAGAGCTTGCATTAAGAAAGCGAAGAACGCCAATTTTCTGGTAATGAATGAATGGCAATTAAGTTTGCGCTCTGCTGAGTAAATGCAGTTCAGTCCCTGCGCAGCAGAGGGCGATGCGATAGAGGGTGAAAAACTCATTTAAAGCATGCATTCTTTCTCTTGTTATCTCATACAGCGTTCATTAATCAAAAAAGAATGATCTGATTTAATCTCTTTCTGCCGATTGAGTCTTCCTTCATCTATATGTCGAGCAGAACCTGTTCAGACTAGCTGTTTTCTGACTATTAGTTTATCTCTGTAGCTTTGAGGTCATGAAACGAAACGCATTTGCAAAAGCAACTGAAGATACCGAGTGAGTCGGTCACTGCCTCTGAAGTTAGTAATACGTTTTTTTTAATGTCTTTGTGAACTTTGAGACCGTCTTATTTGCATGAAAGGTTTAGAAAATGACTGTCCCGTATGGACTCTTCTGCACCCCGTGCTTTTGAAGATCTTGCAGCGTTTTCTGATTTAAACTGGCTTTGTTTCCTCTGTGTCTTACGGGAGTGAAGGGTTAGGTTTGCAGCCGGATCTCTCTCTGTTTTAAACCTTCAGCCTTTAAGTGAAACGATTTGTGAATGAACCCACACAGAGAGAGTTAGAATCATCACAGATGTTGGCGTCTTCACTGGCATCACATTTATGGTTATTTAACACACACACACACACACACACACACACACACACACACACATCATTACTTACGACTTCTACTTTTGAATGGTTGTCAATAGAGAAATTTACTCTTTGTGCTCAGATGGCGTACTAAGCATCTCCTTACGAAGGTATAATAGGTTTTGAATGACTTGAAATGCACTGATGCTATTTAATGATTGACTGCAGTAAACATTAAGGTTTGTGTCTCAACCTGAGTATCTGGAATCATGTCAGAAGACAAGTGTAGATATCAGGCCCACTAATGAGCAGACATTCACAGGGAGAGTCACATGTAAGAGGAGATACGGATTTAGCACGTGTGCCTTCAGAAGAACCGGAACAGAATCTTACAGACTCAGACAGACAGACTCAGACAGACTCAGACAGACAGACTCAGACAGACAGATACAGACAGACGGACTCAGACAGACAGATACAGACAGACAGACTCAGACAGACAGACTCAGACAGACAGATACAGACAGACGGACTCAGACAGACAGATACAAACAGACAGACTCAGACAGACAGACTCAGACAGACAGATACAGACAGACAGACTCAGACAGACAGACTCAGACAGACAGATACAGACAGACAGACTCAGACAGACAGACTCAGACAGACAGATACAAACAGACAGACTCAGACAGACAGACCCAAACAGACGGAGACTCAGACAGACAGACTCCAAACAGACTCAGACAGACAGACTCCAGACAGACAGACAGATACAAACAGACAGACACAGACTCAGACAAACACAGACTCAGACAGACTCAGACAGACAGACAGAGACAGACAGACTCAGACAGACAGACTCAGACAGACAGACTCAGACAGACAGACTCAGACAGACAGACTCAGACAGACAGACACAGACTCAGACAAACACAGACTCAGACAGACAGACACAGACAGACAGACTCAGACAGACAGACTCAGACAGACAGACTCAGACAGACAGACTCAGACAGACAGACTCAGACAGACAGGCAGAGGAGGGCAGATGAACCGAGTGACTGAACCTGAGGAAACAGATGATCAGGTTACTGTGGATGGATGCTCAGAATCACATGCAACCTCTACCATCTCCAGAATCTCTGATTCTCTGACACACGCACACCAAAAAACTGCTGCATTGTCACTTTTATTTCAAGTTTAGAGATTTAAGTATCGCATTCATAATGAAAACTGGCACTTAGCTGTTTCTTGGAGCGAAGCACATTTCTGATGTATTCCTTATTTAACACACCTAACATATATAACAGCAGCTTGTTGGTTAAATAGGAGCAAGATTTATATTTTAAAGAGCTTGGGTTTCCAAAATTGTGCAAAAGTGTAAACAATATAAACATCAATGATTTCTGGATGCAATAAAATTATTTTAAAATTTAAATTATTTATTTAAAACCAGCATAACACTATGACCTATACTCCCAGTACAAAAATAAAAAAATTGATTTAGAGATTATCATTATTAAATAACTAATGCCAATTCATAATGAAATATCTAATATTTGTAAATATAATTACTGTAAAGTGCAGTTAGAGACTGGACTGTATGCGGTCACAAAGTGTCATATTATTATTTTACATTTACAGTAAAAATACAGACTGACTGTAAAAAAGAAAAATATTACAACTTGTCAATATAATATAATATGATGCAATGAACATTATTATTATTATCTTATTTATTTAAAAAAAACCCTGATCATTATACTTCAAATTTTAATGCTCAATTCATTGTTACTTACCAGGGTCTTTTTTATTATTTATAAATACATGTTAATTACTTTAACACACAGTAAATATGTTTTTATATATATATATATGTAATGACAAGTGCAGCTATAAAGCGTACGATCTTGTAATGCATCTGCATTATAAATATTTACATACATATTTGCACGATTTTAACCTTTTAACGATTTTTTTACTTCATTAGTACATTACAGCGTAGAGGCGCCGGGATTCAACTCGACGCCCCGGCGCAGCAGCGTTCTCGGCGGAATGATTTTAACGTTTTCAATTGAACTGGTTTATTTTTAAACGTGTAACTTGCCATTCCATCATACGAAATTCACTAAGTGATTATACTATTATACCTATACTATTTTGCCGCTGAATGCACAAACGCCACGGGAACCTCAAAGGTCGCGAAGACCGACGCGCTGTGGATAAGATCTGCACACGTTCTTCACATATCTGGCGAGATTCGCTCGTGCAGTGAGTGAACACGGTTAGCAGCTCCACATATTCACACTGAAGAACACCCACACTGCGCTCTCTCTCTCTCTCTCCATCTCTCTCTCCTCTCTCTCTCGCGCGCGCTGTAAGAGGCGGCGCATCGCGCGCTCGCTCGTCTGTGCAGCGAGTTTGAGTTCCGATCCTCTTCTTCCTCACACACACAGAGAGAGAGAGAGAGAGAGAGAGAGCTGAACCTGCAGACACTTTCGAGCGCGCACCGCAGACGCGTCCACACTTCGCGCTTTCTCTTCGCCGAGACTCACAAAGGAAATACATCCGACCAGACGCGCGGAGACGCGCCGAGACCGAACCGAGCCGAAGCGGATCCGGAACCGGATCGGGCAACAGGAGGGTCTCGAACACAGTCCAACTGGATGTTGCGTCGCGCTTTCCGTGGTGCTGAAATGATCTGATCTGCTCTCAGTCCGAATCATCATCATCATCATCATCTGCACAGGTCCGTTCCGATAGTTTCATTGTTCGCCCGCGCGAACGCATTCATCGCGCTTGTGCGGGAAAGGTGTTGTCTCGATTTTGGAAACCCGAGAGAGTTGGTTCTTGAACGATGGCATCCAGACGAAATGCCGTACTTATCTGCGCCGTAGACACCACATGCATTGCTTGATTAACACTAACTAGTTGTCTAATACGGCACTTTACCGCGTCGTGGTACGGTAATGGTGATATACTTTTCCTAAGGGTCACCGGGTGTGCTCACGGTCTGCGGAACCGATTATTTTAGCTTTAACGGGTTGAAGCGCGGGCATTTGCGAAGTTCCAGTCTGCGTGGTTTTCAAATGCACGAAACGCGAGTCAGAACAGCAGGCGCGGCTCCAACTGGATTCTGTTCGTGCGCAAATAACGTCGCTTCTTCCGCGAGATAAAGCAGTTACGCGCGTTTTCTTACCGAAGGCTTGCCCTAAAGGTCAGCGCGCGCGGGGCACTTTAAACAAGTTGCCGAGTCGTTCATTTGAGTTTTTTTTGCGCCACGAGATGTACTTAAAACCCACGTTATTTCTGACACCGAGGTGGATGCCCAGAATCGAGCCTCTTTTAACTTTTAATGCCGTGCAATACAGTTCAGATGGATTGAAACCTGAACAATTCAGACTCTGCGATTCAATACTTGCATTTTGAGGTCAGAGATTGAGTTCACGCCGTACCGGTGACTTTCTTTCTTGTGTGGAGATCATTTGAAGTCGGCAACCCGATTGCATTGACTACAAGTCAACGGGAGCGTAGGGGAAACATCACAGTCTACGAGAAAATCAGGCGTTTTGGGGTCAGATCTTGACAGCGCTTTGAAGCTTTTGATTTATAAAACTCATCCCAGTCTCTGGTTTCTCCACGACACGTGCCCTTCGTTCCCCGTGTAATTTTTCTCCTCATTTCTGAGCGCGTCACATTAATTCAAGGATACTTTGATTTACATCGCAAAGCCGTATAAAAGTGACAGTCGTGACATCAGCGCGAGAAACTTGACAAATGATGCTGTCGGGCTCCGTCGGTGGTCAGTCAGGTCGCTTTCCGTCCTTCTCCGAGCGAGGCTGTAATTTACATTCAGGCTTTGAAAGTGCTGCTGTCAGGCCTATATATCATGTATCCAGAATGAAAGAAAAATCAGCAAAACTAGCGGCGTCTGTCATTGAACTGGAAAGAGCGAGCGCATGTGTAAAGTACATCTCTTCACTTTAATGCCTCCAGAGACCGAATGAAGTTCACGCTTGTGTCAGTTTCTCCTAAAGTGCATTCAGAGATGTAAAAATAGCGGCAGATGCAGCTGTAGATTTTCCCGGAAATCACGCGCTGGCTCAAAAGCCGAGAGTTAATGGTGTGATACGCACCTCGGGTCATCATTTGCTCTCTGGATTCACACGAGTTTAGGATCATTTCATGGTTCGAGACTTTGCCGAGATTTCCAAGCTTGCTTTCGACACAGGATTAAAAAAAAAAGATCATTTCGAGACTTTTTTTTTGTTTAAAGGTCGCAGGTTTAAAATCAGAATGGCGAGATTTGTCATTTTTGTGGAGAAAAGGCAGAATTCTGAGAAAAAGTCAGAATTCCGAGATAGAATTTTAGTCAGATTGCAACATGAACTCAGAACTGTGGAGAAAAGTCAAAATTTTGAGATAAAAAGATAGAATTGTGAGATGTGAACTCGGAATTTTGAGATATATTCGGAATTGTGACAAAAAAAAAAATCAGAATTGCAAGATATAAGGTGAGAAGGATGATATAAAGTCATATTTCTGGCATGGAAATTCCGAATTGTTGTAATAAAAATGAATTATGAGATATAAAGTCAGAAGAGCAAAATGCAATCGCAGATATGAGGTGAGAATTGAGAAACAAAAATGAGATGACTTGTGGTAAAAGTCAGAATATCAAGAATTGTGAGATATAAAGTCATTATTATGAAGGGAAAAAATGTATAATGACATATAAAGTAAGGATTGTGAGATATAAACTCACAAAAAATCAGAATTATGATATGTCAAATCAGATTTTAACTTGGGAAAGAAAGTCAAAATTGTGAAATACGAAGTCAGAATTGTGAAAAATACTAAAAAAAAGAAAAAGTCAGATTTTTGCTACAAAAACTCAGTTGTGGGGAAAACTCAGACTTTTTGTGGTATAAAGATAGAATTGTGAGAACTTTTAAAATTAAACTTTGTAAAACCTTTGCGATATATTCAGAACTGTGAGGGGGGAAAAAATCAGAATCGCAAGATATAAGGTCAAAATAATCATATAAATTCATATTTCCGAGATGTAAATTCAGAATTGTGGGGAAAAAAACAATTTCGAGATATAAGGTCAGAATTGCAAAATGCCATCGCAGATATAAGGTCAGAACTGTTGAAAATAAAGTCAGAAATTGAGAAGAAGAAAAAAACGGAATTATGAGATAAAGTCAGAATTGCGAGAAAAAAACTACAACTGAAAAGTACAAATTGAAAAAAATAATTTTGAGATATAAAATCTAAATTGTGAGATATACATTGATAATTCAGATTAAAGCTAGAATTGCGTTGCGAGATAAAAAAGTATGAATTGTGAGAAAAAGAGTTTAAGATTAAGATCCGTACGGGAGGTAAAGAAGTTTTGGCTCCCCTGCTCCGAGCTGCGCCGTCAGGACACGTGTTAGTGAGGAGAGTCTCAGTGCTGGCGTCACACCAGCAGGCAGGAACATACAGTCACACTCCAGATGGCTCCGCCGTCCGCCGCGTTCCCACAGACCTGAGGAGAGATCCGCTCCAGGCTCCGCGGGAGACTTTGAGAGGAACCACATGACGGAGGATGACAACATGCATGTCGACATGCACCAGTCTATATCTATATCTTAAAGGTACAGTGCATTCGAACGCGAAAATTCTTTCGTTTGCACTGCATTTTTGTCTGGTTTTCCCCACTTAAAACTTCTAAGCACCCTTAAACCGACTTAAGACGCTTAAATCTTTATGCATTTACGCAAATATTGTAAATAATCGTATTTTTGTTGACAGGTTTCTTGGAAAAACAAAGACTTAATAATGTTGCGTCTGAGCGCGTTTGGGCATTTGTACTAATGAAAATAAAAAGCATTGTGAGGTGTAAAGACACAAAAAGTCCAAATTGGGAGATAAAGTCAAAATTGAGAGATGCACACTTGACCTCAAAGTCAAGTCAATGACAAAACGGTAACAGAACGTCATTTGCACGATGAAACGACCAAATTAGATTTTAGTTTTTGCATTGAACTCGCCCCTATGTCGTTTCAAACTTGCGCGGCTTTCTTAAACGAAGAACTTTCCCTTTCAATCGAAATATTTTCTGGAAAACGGTTTTGACACCGGGGTCGATAAACGAGCATTTTTGGGCGCGCCGTCCCTTTAAACGTTACTCTGTTATTACTAGTTACTCTGACATGGATTAAAGCCTTCGCTGTTGTTGTTTACATTAGCGTTGATTGTTCCCTGTGCGTACGGTTGCGTCCGTCTGCGTTTCTTCGTCGCGTGATCTGGATTCCTTTAGTCGAACGTGGGAGCAATCAGTCTTGCGTTCACGTATTGATTTTCAATACGGATTTATATTCACTTTCCTCGGTGTGGCGCATTGCCCTAAATTCGAGTTTAATCAAGATGAAAGACTTTCCCCCGTTTGAATGCAACTTTAATCAGGTCTGATAGTCAAATTCTGTCATATTTGCCCCGACGAGGCTGAGCTGAATGAAAATGGCAGAGAGCGGGCGGGAGTATCTTCAGGCGAGAGAGGCCGGGCTTTCAGCTGAAAAGCTTCTTATTTCTATCTGGGTCCTTTTCAGCTCAACAAAAAGCTATTAAACATTTAGATAAAGAGAATGGACCTGCCTCCTCAGTTCGCTGTAGGGATATGAAATCATTTTGCGCTTTCATGGCGTGTTTGCGCTGCGATATCGGCTCAGATTCTGCATGCAGTGGCATTTCACACCTCGTTTATTTTTGGTGTTAACAAATAACAGTATATTTTCTGGAATCTGCTTCTGGTGTGAATACCTGTCTAGACTGCTCTTTGCTGTTCAGAAGGTCTCTATTTGCAGTCAGATGACTCCCAGGAACCCCTATAATGCAATAATTCACGCATTATAAAGATTGCGTGGAGTACAAATAGTTTAGCTCGATGCAATAGTTTTGTATTTGCACGTGCAAATCAGGCGTCGGTCTACCTTTGGACTGTTTTTGCTGGAGTTATGCATTTATCAAAAGCGATTTGGAATAGAGCAGTTTGCTTTTTAATATTTTAAAACAGTTTCAAATGAATTGCATCCATCAGCTTTTTAATCCGAGTCACTTTCGTTTCTATAGCGCTTTAAACAATAAAGATTACTGCTTCACAGTAATAAAAATATAGTTCATAGTTCAGTTCATTTGAGTTCAATAACTGTCTAAAGTACGAAACGTATTCATTTAATCTATAAACGACAGCATTGTGCTGTTCAGTAAGTGTTGATGTTGCATAATTCGTCAATAATGAATTAGATTCAGCTATGAGAATCTCTACAGACAATATTGTTATAATTCGGATTGAATCGGAGTTGATTCGGTTCAGTTCAATAACTGTAAAGTTCATTATTTAGGAAATGATTCAGACAATTGATTCAGCTCAGTTCAGTGTTGATTCAGTTCAGTGATTATGAAGTGATTCAGCTAATATCACTACAGAAGGCAATTATCAGTTCAGAGTCAGAGTTTGCTTCAGTTCAATAACAAAAAGTTCATTAATTATGAAACGATTCAGCTATAAGTATCTCTACAGACAATACTGTAATTATTTAGATTGAATCGAAGTTGATTCGGTTCAGTTCAATAACTGTAATGTTCATTATTTAGGATATGATTCAGTTAAACAGCTGTGCAGAAGACAATTGATTCAGTTCAGTTCAGTAATTATGAAGTGATTCAGCTATAAGCATCTCTACCAGCTCATGTTGATTCAGTCAATTCAGTTAAGTGTTGTTTCAGTTCAGTTCAATAACGGCGTCAAAATCAATCAATTATGAAACCAAATGAATCTATAAAGCAGCACTAGCATCATTATTCAGCTCAATTCAGTCCAGAGTCAGTTTGGATCGGTCCAATAACAGCAGTTTTCATTCATTATGAAACGATTCGTGAAACATCTCTACCAAAGGCCATAGTGTCAGTTCATCTCAATTCAGTCGTGACGCTGTTTCACTTTCAGCCCTGCAAAATCCGACAGTTCTGAAACTAATTCGATTTATCTGTGAAGTAGCACTACAGGAGACGCTAATGTCATTATGCAGCTCGATCCAGCTGAAGTTTCTGAACCGATAAGCGCTTCAGAGGCCGCTGAAGTCCTCTGAGGGTTTGGAGCGAGGTCCAGGCGCTCCGCAGACGGCGGGACGTGCGTGTGACACGTACAAGGCTTCTGCCGTGGAAAGAGCCACCGGAGAGCGGCAGCCCAACGCAGCATGACAAACACACTTCAAAGAAACATCCTCCCTCCCGTCACACGGAAAGAGAGAGGAGCAGGACGAGCGGAGGAGCGGCAGGGTTTCTTCTAATCCAGCACAGCTGTTGTGTTTGTGTACAATCTCCACTCTGATCACAATGAATTATTTCTCTGCCGGCTATAAATACACTCTGCCTTAAACGAGTCCACGTTTCAGGCCTGGAATCTCTGCGAGGCTCTTCGTGAGCTCATCGCGAGTCAGATAACCCTCCCACTCACATCAGCGTAACCGAATCAACAGACAGAGCGGCCTTTCAGAGTCTATAGAGCGAGCATTAGAGCTTCGGCGGCAGCACCGCATCTGTGCTGTAATGGAACGAAAATGTGCTAAAATTGCATTTTGTGCACGCAGTGGAAAAAGAGGTTTACTAGAGCGCATACTAAGGCTGAATTGTTCATTATTTTCTTTGAAGTGATGGTTGCTCTATTCAAATAACCCAACATCATCTATAATAAGATTTCTAAAAAAAAAATTATATTTTTATAATTTAATTGCATTTATCATTTTTATGTATTTGTATTTTTGGGAATCGTATTTTAGATTTAAAGGATTCATATATTTGTATTATTTTATTTCATTTAATAGATTTTTTTCTTTATTTATGATTTAAAATATGATTTAGCATTATTTTGGTTTAGTTAATAAAATTATTATTATACCATATTCACACCTTTTTCATTTTTATTACATCTTTTCATTATTATACACACATTAGTGCTGCATATCAGAGTGCTGCTTTTGTAATTTTGACTGAATTGGCTAGCGACTTTTATAAATAATATTTTATGTAAATAACAGCAGTAATTATAGTATCAAGCATTAAGTATTTCAACGGTGATATTAGTTACACGGTTCTGCAACTACGTGACGAACAGCGGTAAGGACTTTTATTTTGAAAAAAGTCGTAAACGCTGTCGTAAATAAAGTGATTTAAAGCGATTTTAAACGCACACAGTCAACACGTGTCATCAGTAATCATTTTTAACAGATAGTAAGGGCAAATATACGGCTTATGTTTTATTGTGAATATGAGATCGGGCCGAGCTATAAAGACGCAGCTCTCTCACAATACTCTAGATGATATTAACGAGCTTTGAACGCAGTGATGCTGTAAAACACACGTAAAATCTCTCATTCGGCTCCGCAACGCGACAAGTTTGATTTCAGCGCCGCTCCTGACAGCCTGTCTAGGATCCGACCGCTCTCAGGAGGAAAATCTCCCCCCCGTGCATCACCTTTAATGAGGATAAAAGGTCAGAGCTTAATTATTCATCTGGGATGTCAGACAATCCCCCAAAGACTGAAGTTTAGAGCCGGCGGCGCTGAATAATGCATGGAGCGTCTCCTCTCGCCTTCAAACAGTTTGTTTGCTTGTTTTCTGACCGTCAGGACTCACTCTGACCTCCGCTGTCACCCGAAAGCGCCCGAGAAACCGGCGCGAGCGTTTATTTGAAGCACGCGGCGCTATTGGGGGCCGCGCCGAACGCTCCGCCGAGGTAAAGCCGCTTTGTTCGGCTTTGGAGGGTGTTTGTGTTGGCAGAGGAGACGGCGGGAGATATCGGCGCTATTAGCGTGTATTAAACGGAAGAATAGCGTAATGTGATACGCTCGGAAAGGGATTAGAGCGAGAGAACCGGGAGAGGGAGCGCGTGGGAGAGCGCCGACGGAACGCGCCGCCAACGCGAAGCGCTACCTGTCACTCAACGCACCGCAGCCAATGAGGGAAGCGGATGAGGAGAGGGCGCGGCTCTCCGGGGTGGGAGTCTGCGCGCGACGTTCACGACTCTGTCGTCTTTGTTCACAATCTGTTTTTGAGCTAATCGATTTAATTCACTGTTTTGAAAGACTGGTGTCAGATCTGGCGACGGCAAAGGCACTTATAACGTTGCAAAAGATTATTGCTTTTCCTTTTGAACTTTCTGTTCATCAAAGAAAATATCCCATAAAAGTTTGAAGCATTGTTAAAAGTTTTCAACATAATAAAACTGTTTTAATACAAACAAATAATCTAATGTAACATTTATTTAAAATAAATATTTTATGGTGTATTTAATTTTTATTTAATTATAGTCATTTTTGCGTAGCTTTGCTATAATCAGTAGTAGCATTATACATACTAAAATGAAATAAATATTGATATTAAAATAATATTTTTGATATTTAATTTACATTTATATAATTGCATTTTTGTAAGCATTTATTTACAATTTACTGTAATAAAATGTTGGTGATTATATTTGATTAATATTTTTATAACGTTACTTTATTAGAAAATATAAATTTAATAGTTAATTTTACTCTATTTGTTTATATTATATATTTTTGTAAATATACAGCTATAATATGTTATTAAAATCATTTTATAAATTTAATTTCATTTATGTTTATGCATATATATACATATATACTATATATACATATATATATATATATATATATATATATATATATATATATATATATATATATATATATAATTTTAATATTTTTTTACTTTTTACCCTTTTAACAGTCTTGACTAGTTATCTCAATTAATCCAACCTTGGGTTAAAAAGGATTAATTCATGCGTTTAATATCAACAAATCAACACACATAGACGCCAAGTAATCCAAAATAAACAACCAGCCTGAAAAAACCCTGTATTATCTGCTAATATCGATGGCTGATGTCGCTTGCAAAAGAGATTTGAGGGTTTCTGCACAAGGCAAAACTTTGAAGAGCAAAACAAAATATATGACTTTCAGTGGACCTCTCAGAAACTTTTCTCCGTCTTCTAATCTTGTTTCAAGAGCTCACGGAAAAGAGTCTGCGCTTCTTATGAAGTATTCTAAAGAATGATGTTGTTTTTTTGCGCGCCGCCGTCGATGTGAGGAGCATTGAAAACGCACAGCTACTTATCGAGCGACCGGCTTATTGTGTTGCGCCCAGATGATACAGATGTTTATTTGATACCGTTAAAATTGAAAAAAAATGACACGGAAAATGAGAGATTTGTTTCCACGCGGTGTTTAATGAGGTTGCCGTGTGGTTTTGCATCGTCAGGACTTCTGAGGGAGATAATGCCCTTATTTTCCCGGCGTGAAGTCGCCCTGCACGCATTTACTGACAACACTCATTCATCTTCTCGCAGGTAGAGTGTGTGTGTGTGTGTGTGTGTGTGTGAGAGACAGCGCACATATGATCTCTCCGTCTCTGCTCTAACCAGGAAAAAACCCGGGAGCGTTTCTAAGCAGATCCGGTGATCTGAGAGAGTTTGTGTCCATCAGGAGAATCCAGGCGTGACCGCAGGAGAGGAGAAGGTCAGGCCATGGCGACTCAAAGTGTGATGGAAAAACACGTCTTTCCTCGCGGCTGGGCTCTTCAAACTGTAACTCTATCTGCTGCGGCAGCACCTGGTGATCAATTAGCGCTCGGCGTCGCACTTAACTTAATTACAAGCATTCATTACGGCCAGCTTTAGCTGGGGCGGAGTCAGGTCAGATTTATTTCTATAGTGCTTTTCATAATACACATCGTTTCAGTATTTGAAATGAGCTTTTAATCATTTTTTGTTTATCTTTTCTATTTTGCGGCACGCTTTTGTGATTTTTTTTTGTTGTTAGTTTTATTGTATCTTTAATTGTAGTTTTATTGCATTTATTTTTATATTTTCAGTTTTCATTTTAAATTTAGTTTACATGTTAACATATTAACTTTTTTTTTTTACTTTGCTTTAATTTCCTTTAATTTTTAGTATTTTAACCCAACCTTATTTAGTTACCAAGGCAACTTTTTTAGCATTTTAAGTAGATTTTTTCATCTAACATTAAGTTTTACTTTTTTTGTTTTTAGTTTTACTTCAATTAAAACAAATTCATTTTAAGTTAATGATAACAGCACTACTCCGTTTTAATAACACATTTTTTTTTTTTTTTTCAGTTTTTATTTATTTAATTTTAGTTTATAATGTGCTTTTGCGATGTGTAATAAATAAAATAAAAATAAAACTATTCTAAAGAATAATATTGTTTTTGTGCACTCACATTGATACGAGGAATACAGACCAATTGTTTTTAATATATTTAGATATTTTTCATTTTCATTTATAATGTGCTTTTGGACTTTTTGAATAAATGTAAAAGAATTTCCATTCAGCTTTCATTTATTTTACTTTTAGCCATTTTAGTATTTTATTTGATTTTCCGGGCAACATTAATTTGTTTTATTTTTATATTTTTAAGTAACTACATTTTTTTAATTGCACTTCCGCTTTAATTCATGACAACCTTTAATGAAAAAAATGAAAATGGCTTTTCTAAAGCATGCGGTATTCTGATGAACACATCTGCGAGCACCCGATTTCTTCAAGTGGTTTTCCGTGATAGCTTCGGAGGGTTTCTGTATCTGTGATGGCGTGAATATGGGACGAGTTTCTGAAAGCGGCCCAGACTCCCTTTAGCAGGTGGGATCTCATCACACCGCTGTGCGTTCGGCCTGTGAGAGATCTCCTGCGCTCACCAAGGATGCGTTTATTTAATAGAAATTACAGTAAATACTATTACAGTTTCCAATAGACGTTTTTTTTTAGCTAATACGTGTTAAAATGTAATTTATTCATCATCACTCCTCCAGTCAGTAATCGTTTCCTGCTCAAAAAAACGTTCTTATTATTATGCTAAAAACAGTTGATATTTTTGTAGAAATCATGATGCATTTTATTTTTCGGTTCCTTTGATGAATCCAATTTTTATTTGAACTTTTTGACACATTATTAATGTCTTTAGCGTCACCTTTAATCGGTTGAATGCATGCTTTTGCAGGACGGCTTACCCTTGAAACATGACTTCTGTTTCATAACATGGTAATCTAGGAGTTTCGTGTGCTTTCTCAGGTGTTTATTGCCGTCAGCGACGTGATGTGGATGATCTGGCTCACAGAAGCAGAACAAACGGCTGTGTTGATTTCTCATGCTGTTCATCAGCAAACGCTGCTAAATGTTCCTGCAAGAACGAAGTTTTCGAGACTTTCGACTTCTCCATAAACAACCGCCCACTGCATCTAGACGATCGTATTTGCATAAGCAAGGGAACTGTCTCTGACGTTATATAAATGCTGCAAAAACTTTTTAAAGAGTTTTTGTAAGGTATGCTCTTTGGTGTTATTTGTACTTTAACGAAGAAGTGTTTAAAGGTAGCTTTAAATGACTCTGTAATCACAACAAAGAAATTGAAACATTCTTAGAATATATATATATATATATATATATATGAAAATAAAGTTTGAAATATTAGTTTTTGAAATATTTATACTTAATGTATATGTTCACGTTGCGTAATGTGTATATAGAAATACAAACACGTGCGTGTATATATTTAAGAAAAATGTTATGCTTATATATGAAATATATTATATTGTATGTAATTATAAAGTATAAGAACACGAATGTATAAATGTGTAAGCGTGTAAATATTTGCAAAATATATACTGTATGCGTTTGCACTTATACATAAACAATATAAACAGTACACAAACATATATAACATAAATTGATTTTATTGAATGTGATTAATCGCAAATAATTGTTTGTTTTAACATAATATTCAAATAGCATATTTTGGGTGAAAATGAAGTTAGACTAAAATATAATCACAAATGCTTATAATATACAGAGTGTGTATATTTTATATATATATAATATAAAAATATATATATATATATTTTATATATATATATATATAAAAAATATGAATATATATATATATATATATATATATATATTTTATATATATATATATATATATAAAAAATATGAATATATATATATATATATATATATATATATATATATATATATATATATATATATATATTAGTTAATAGAACGCCTTTTTTTGCAATGTTTAAAAACCAACATTCAAACAACATTATCTTTTACGTGAAAGTAAAGTCACTAGAATGTTGTGGCGAGTGTCTTTAAATAACTATTTAATCACAACAAGTTTAAGGTTTTTCTAGAAACATTTCAAAAGCCCGTTCTCTCAATGTATTCAAAGCCTGAAAGCCTAGTTTTTCTCCCGGACTCGGCCTGGTTTGTGTTTAATGTCGTTGACCGTAACATTCATATTCAACACGCCGCGGTTTTCATTACCTGAAAGCATCAAGCAACGGCCATTCAGTACTCGAGGCCGCCGTGCATTTAGTTAATGATCTGCGGACGGCAAAAAAAAGCGAGATGGTCTTCCACAAACACGCTCTCGCCCATTTGAGTAATTATTAAAAGGCTCAATATTCGCGCATTATCGCTGAGAGCTCTGCTAAGCTGATTTATGCACCAGACGCTTCCCGGATGTGCTTCAGTGGAAAGTGATGGGGCCTTCTGATTGGGCGGCTGGCCCGTCAGTCGCTTCATTTTGAAGGCTGTGATTGGTACAGGATGTTTCTGGCCTGTTATGATGGTCGTGGCATGTTTCTGTGGTTGTCGGTCAGCGGTTAAATGACGGCTGACGGCCTGCTTTCAGGCGTCTGGTCCACTTCGGTTCGCTGGGATAGACGGGTCTTGCGGTGTAAAGTCAAACTTAATCACACGTCCGGCCGTTGAGGTTTGGATCAAATGTCTGACTGGGATCGGCAGCACAGCTCTCAGAGTAAAGGCCTTATATTTTTTATATTCAGATTGCCCTTATTGGTCAGTCACAATAAATGATTTCAGATGTACTTATAAAAATGAGCTTCAATGACTCATTAGTAAACGAGAGTAGTTATTTTATAATTATAATCATTAATTACATTTACATTTAAATTGATTTGTGAAATAATTGTTGTGTGTCTGTGTGATTTATCGGTTGTATTATTACTATTTATTATTATTTTACTGTAGGATGCTCAATAAAACACTATTTGAAAATAAAATAAAATAAAATACTATACAGTAATCAGTTGTAATAATTAATATAAATAATTCATAATTAACTGTTTTATTTTGTATATTAATTATTCGTATTTTTAAGTACGTGTTTAATCTTAATTATTTAATTTACTCACCAGGACAGTTCATCTACATACTGCTTATATAATATAAAATGTTATATTGTAATATAATATATACACGCTACCGTTATATAATTTTTACATTTTTAATCTATGAATTTAACAAATATTTGGCTGCAGGGTTCACTTTAACATTAAATTACTAAATAATTTCCATTAAAAAAATCAAATTCTGATATAATATTATTCCTTTTTTATGATTTTTAGATTTGAATTTATAAATTAATTTAACTTTTAATTAATTACTTGCTAATGATTTATAATGTATGTATTTTATTCAACGGATCGGTAAATTTTTATTGTCCTTATTGAAAAATCACAGTAAAATTTCAAACATAATAATCACTTTTATTTCTTAATTAATAAACAAAAACACCAATTTTATCATTAACTGTTTTGAATTGTGATATATAAAGTAAATACTTAATTTTTATTATATTTTATTTTAATTAATTTAATTTGCATACTACACGTATGCAAACTGCCCGTGGCAAGTAAAATTTACTGAATAATACATTTTCCTCCTTTTCGGTGAACATTTGTCCGGTTTCGTGATGAATTGAAAAATCAACTAGGATCCCAAACGCATCAGCAGCAGCAAGAGAAACCCGTTACTCGCACAGGAACAGATCTTGATGTTGCTAGAAATAATTCATAGGGAGAAGACACTCGGGGAGATGCAGGATTTTTACGCGGATCAGAGAGCATCAATATTTCATCGCGCAGCGAGTCTGTGTGTTTCTAAAATGCTGTTTAATGCTGTCGGCCGGCCACGTCTGAGCTTTGCGCTCAAGGTTGCAGGTATTCAGCGCCTGGCTCTGCGTCACGACTCGGCGGCCTTCGCTTGGAAGACGTTCGGTTTGTCGGTTTGAACGTTCATAGAAACCGGCCTTTATCTGCAGATGAAAACCACAGTCGTAGAGTAGAAACCGACGTCTATCTGTGCCTCTGTAATGTGCGTTTCTGTTTTAAAGTTTCTGTCATGTTTAGTAATAGCTTATTATGTCCGTAGGGCAGAAATGCGCAGTAAAAATCGCGCAACTTTAGTTGGTAGGTTTGCACGCCGTTTCAGGGGGTCTCTCTTCTCGGGTGTTTTCTAAGGGCTTGGTCCAGACTGAAGCTGGGATGCCAGAAACAGAGAAGCAAATGCAAACGACAGCGATCTAACCGAGAGCAAAAAAATGACCCGAGAGACTGATAATGTAACGTGTGTGAGATGGACTGTAACGGGGAGGAAGACTAGACAGATACGAAGGAGCTAAACCATCAAGGGTCTTAAAAGTAAGTGGTAATATTTTGTAAGTGATACAGAACTAGGGTGACACTTGCCGAAAATGCAAATGCATGGTTTGTTTAAATGCCAAAAACCATTAGGCGTTACTTAAAGATCATAATAATTTCTTGAAAAATTTGATTAGTTTTATGCATTGCTCTGTGCTAAGTTTTTTTGCACCACATTTATCGTAACAAACTGCATATCACTGCATATAAGCGTGCATTTATTATTTCCTGGTGTAGTTACACGGCTCTCAGGTGGTGTATTAATCTACGTTTTTATGACTTGTTTTGTTGATCATGTTTTCTGGAGCCGCTCTGTAACGTTTCTGAGACGGAAGAGTGCTGTTTTTGCAGCACGAGAAATATGATTTCCGTAAGACAAGTTGCTGACGTAACGCCCAAATTGGTTGATTGATATTATCGGGCGAGAAAAAGGAACTGAGGTTGAGTGTTTCCAAGGAAAATTGCTTGTCAGAAATAATAACGCTAAAGTAAGACAGTGGCTGCCGTGGAGGAATAAATAAGCGAGAAGCTGGCCGGATCAGGGCTTTGAAATATCGTGGAGTTTTTAAGCGATTACCGGTGACCTTTAACCCTTTGGCCTGCTCGTGGCCTTGACCTGGACGGCCGTGACATTTACGAAAGCAAATTGATCGGTAACAAATATCGATTTCGCACCAGAGCAAATATCACAGCTACAAATCATCAACCCGGAGTTTTGCGTATGAATATTCAGGATGAAGACGAGGATCCTGGCGCTGGCGGATGGCAGGAGATGTTGAGGTTGTATTGACGGATGGGTCTGGCAGCAGACCAGCGGATTGTAATTCAGAAATCCCCTCCTGGCGTGCCAGATCTGATCCCGAGCCACCGGCTCTCCAGATTGATGGAGCCTGTTTATAACAAGCGGGAAGCGTCGCCGCGCTGCCAACTTTACAATCTCTCTGAAAGCGAGCAACAGGCCAGACAGAGCCGCGACAGCCGGCCGCTAATTTATATGAAAACGTACAATTTGATTTGTCTAATTTCATTTCGGAGGGAAGGACAGGTGGATCGTGTCGCTCCGCCAAGTCTCGCTGATGAATGCTGCTTGGTAATTAATAATTCATTTGCTTTCAGGCCTTTAGCGTTTTTGGGAGGTTTGGAATCTTGTGATTCGCCATTTTATGCATTCTAGGGATGCTATTATAGTTTTTATTTGCAATTTTGAATTAGTATTTTCTTTTCTTTTTTTATTTTATTATTTTAGTACTTTTGCATCTGAGGAGATTATATTTATTTATTGTAATAAATATTTTTTGTAAAACTTTTTTAAATAAATGATATATATATATATATATATATATATATATATATATATATATATATAATGTTTATTTATTTATTTTTGTTACAATTTATTTATTTTTTTTCAGTTTTAGTTTTAGTTACATTAGTGTATCAAGTTAAACTAAATAAAAATGATAAATGTTCACTGGCATCTAACTGAAAAAAGTATATTTGTTTAATATAAATATTGTATATTTATATAATTTAAGTTTTATTTTATGTTTTTATTACATTATATTTGAATATATATACATAAAAAAAAAAAAAAATATATATATATATATATATATATATATATTTTAAATTATTTAAATTGAAACAAAAAAACGAAAGATGCGAAAACATGCCTTAATAACTAGCTGAAATAAAATAAGTTCCCTTTCAGTCGGTCACTCCGAGTCACGTCGGATGACCGGCGAATTGAATCTCGCCGAGAGACCAATCTACTTCAGAGTGTATCTAAACAAGCCAATTGAAGATTGGCATGCGCTATCGCATCCAGCTGCCGCTGATCACAGCGCGTGTATAAATAAGCAGCGGGTGCAGCGCATATTCAGCTTTCGCTTCGGAGCCGGCGTGACTGT
This sequence comes from Puntigrus tetrazona, assembly GCF_018831695.1. Taxonomy (NCBI): domain Eukaryota; kingdom Metazoa; phylum Chordata; class Actinopteri; order Cypriniformes; family Cyprinidae; genus Puntigrus; species Puntigrus tetrazona. The sequence continues at coordinate 17,146,046 of NC_056716.1, forward strand.
TCCGCTCAAAGGCGATCTCACGAGTGTTGGAGTACGGCGTTTCAGCGGAGGTCGTTTTCCTGCGTCGAGTGGATTGCCACAATCAGGCTGCACTACCCCCTGTTTGTGTGCAAAACGGCTATCCCCTGTTGCCGCAGCACTAAAAAGAGCATTCGCGGGTGCGTCTTTTTAAAGACGGCGTTACGTCTGGCAAACTCGGCGCGCGTCTTGGAAGACAGCGTGGGTCTTGCTTCAGACTCGTACACCCGTGTGTTTCTGGATCGCGGTTGTTACCTGGTGTTAGGTGATGGTCACAATCGTTGCCTCGTGTGCCTGGGCTTAGCACGCTGAGGTGGCGGTTGTGGATGAATCATTTCCTCGCGGGAGATGGTCATCTCGGAGTGATGGGCGGGCTCTGTCGCCTTGAAAAAGGAGGCGGAGCTTGTGTTTGCTCGACTTGGTTCTCATTCTGGCTGCAGACAGGTGGGCTCCATTTCGTTGTGACACAAAGCTTAAACTCTGCAACCAGTGGAGCTGCAAAGGGGCAGTCTGGACCCTCACGTGGGGTATCAGCTGTACCCTCTTGGGCTCCCCCTGATGATCAGAAGTCAATCGCTGCATCGGAAGGTGAGCCAGACATTTCTGGAAGTGAAGATCCGGTTGCTCTCGTCTACCAGGCGTTGAATGTACTGGATACAGATCTAGAAATGGTGGCTATGCTTGCCCAGGCCGTCGGTGATCGGGATCAAGTGGAAACCTCCACTGCTTCCCGGGCCCTCGAGGCTGGACGATTGGTATTTAAGGGTGGCTTGCGCTGGTTCTCAGGGCCCCACCCTGGTACCTTTCTTCCCGGAAGTGCATGAGGAGCTTACTGGGATGTGGAAAGCACCTTTCACTGCCAGAAACTGCCCCAGTGGCTCCTCCTCCTTCACCACCCTTGACAGTGGCACAGCCAGGGAGTTACGGTGATCGCCCCCCCAGTGGAGCGGTCAGTTGGGATGCAGCTGTGTCCCAATGCCGTTTCCGCTTAGTGCGGTGATCCTGTGCTCCCCTCCGGGCCTGCAGGTACTGCGTCGTCGGCTCTGAGCGGCGGTGCCTTGTGCGGCCTGTGGACAAGCTGCGTCTGCAGTACACGCTTTGGCGTTGTTGCAGGTTCATCAGGCCAAGGCACTGAAGGATCTGCACAGGGGTGGTCATGACCTGGAAGTTCTGAAAGAACTCTGTATCGTGATGGACCTCGCGCCCACGGCGGCGAAGGTCTAGCGGTCTCTGGGTTGTCACGATGGCCACTACGGTGGTCCAGAAACGCCATCTGTGGCTGTGTCTGGTCGACATGCGCGAGGTAGACAAGACACGTTCCTTGAATGCCCCCATGTCCCAGACCGGCCACTTCGACGACGCAGTGGAGAACTTTGCCCAGCAGTTCTCCGCTGCCCAGAAGCAGAACTGAGGTAAGAAACATCCTGCCTCGGCGTGCAGCTGCTGCCTTCACCCAGCCGCCCGGCGGCCCACCTCAGCCAGCTCGTCGCCGAGGTGCCCCTGCTGCCGCCACGCTCCCGTGCAGTCAACGCAGCAGCCCCATCTAGGCAGCACCGTGGAGCTGGCAGCAGGGCAGCCACCCAGCCTGTCAGGCTCCTGCCAAACCTGGAGGAAAGCGCAGGTGCAAGAGGCCCTCAGATCCGGGGATGGAGGGAGCTGCTCTGCCGGGCAGAGAATGTTGCCGCTACCTAAAACCTCGACAAGGGGCGGTTTCCTCTGTCTCTGGGTCCCCAGGGAGAGGCGAGGAGTTGGCGGGCCAGTTCCGCGCCACTCCACGCTCTCCTTGGGCTAATATGCAGCAGTGGGAAGACTGGGAGGGCGAACCAACAGCCTACCCGCCTCACTTCTGCGGGGATGCAGGTAAGAGTTGCACACACTCAGACCCGCTTCGGACCGGCCACGAGGCGCCCGAGCCGGGTCCCTGCACTCCCCTCGCTGCCCCATCGCCTGCCGCGTCGGTGGTTCCGCTCGAGCCGCTAGTTCGGTCTCTGGATGCCTGGTTGAATCTTCCCAGGCTATCCCGGTGGCTCCTGCGAACCCTTCCGACTTCCGGCTATATGATTCAGTTCATCCGGCGTCCCCCAAGTTCAGTGGGATCCGCTATATGTCAGTGAACAATGCGTGTGCCCCTGTCTTGTGGGCGGAGATTGCTGTCCTTCTAGTGAAGGCACGATAAAGCCGCTTCCTCCAGCCGATATGAGGTCGGGGCTTACAGCCCATACTTCATAGTGCCCAAGAAAGCGGTGGGTTATGACCAATCTTGGATCTGTGAGTCCTGAATCGAGCACTCCCGTTCAGGATGTTGACACAGAAACGCCTATTCAGTGCGTCCGTCCCCAGGATTGGTTGCAGCGATCGACCTGAAGGACACGTACTTTCGTGTGTCGATTCTTCCATGCCACAGGCCATTCCTGAGGTTGGCGTTCGAAGGTCGAGCATATCAGTACAAGTCCTACCCTTCCGGGCTCTCCCTGTCACCACGCCGTCTTCATGCAAGTCGCGGAAGCAGCCCTTGCTCCACTGAGAGAGTAAGGCGTTCGCATTCTCAACCAACTGGATGACTGGCTCAGTCCCGGGCTCAGTTGTGCGAACACAGGGATCTGGTGCTACAGCACCTCAGCCAGTTGGGGTTTCAGGTCAACCAGGAGAAGAGCAAACTCTGCCCAACGCAGAGGATCTCTTTTCTTGGGATGGAGCTGGATTCGATCGATCAGATGGCACACCTCACAGAGGAGCGTGCCAATTCGGTGTTGAACTGCTTCAATATGTTCAAGAGCAGGATGGCGGTCCCACTGAAATATTTTCAGAGGCTCCTGGGGCATATGGCAGCCGCGTACACAGTGATGCCGCTGGGACTAATCCATATGAGACCGCTTCAACATTGGCTACGATCGAGTCCCGAGGTGGGCGTGGCAAAGTGGCACTCACGGGTTCAAATAACACCGGCCTGCCGCCAAACATTCACCCGTGGTCAGACCTTCGTTCCTTCGGGCCGGAGTGCCCCTGGAGAAGGTCTCCAGGTATGCTGTGGTTTCACGGATGCCTCCACCACCGGCTGAGGGCCCGCGTACAACGGGCATGCAGTGTCAGGGGTTTGGGCGGGCCCTCAACTGCAATGGCACATCAACTGCCTAAAGTTGCTGGCAGTACATCTCGCCCTAGGCAGTCTCGAGAACTGCCTTGAGGCCAGCATGTACTAGTCCGCACAGACAACATACTGACCGTTGCGTACATCAACCAACAAGGTGGTCTACGCTCCCGTCGTATGTCGCAACTAGCCCACCACCTCCTCCTCCTATGGAGTCGGAAGTTCTGAGGTCGCTTCTCGCCATTCACATTCCAGGAGTGTGCAACCAGGCAGCCGACGAGCTGTCGCGAGCTGCACTACCGGAGAATGGAGACTCCATCCCGGGCGGTTCAGCTGATTGGGAACGCGTTTCCGAGCCACTCAGGTAGACCTGTTTGCCTCTCCAGAGACTTCCCATTGCCCACTGGCACACAGCTGGCTGCGGGGCCTTTGCAAGTATGTATTTCCCCAGTGAGCCTTCTTGCACAGACACTGTGCAAGGTCAGGAGGACTAGGAGCAGGTCTTGCTAGTAGCACCCTACTGGTGAAGACTTGGTTCCCAGAACTTGTGCTCCTCGCGACAGCCCCTCCTTGGCCGATCCTCTGAGGAAGGATCTTCTGACTCAGAGATGGGGCACCCCCTTGGCACCAGCGTCCAGACCTCTGGAAACTCCATGTCTGGTCCCTGGATGGGATCACGGAGGCTCTAGGTGACCTACCTCAAGAGGTAGTCGACACCATTTCTTCGGCTAGAGTGCCGTCCACGAGACAGGCCTATGCCTTGAAGTAGAGCCTGTTAGGTCGAGTGGTGTTCTTCTCAGGGTGAAGACCCCGGAATTGCCCTATCAGTCGTGCTTATCTTCTTGCAGCAAGGGTTGGAGCGAAGGCTGTCTCCCTCCACCCTTAAAGTCTACGTGGCTGCAATCGCTGCAAATCATGACCCCATAGATGGGAGGTCTGTGGGTAAGCATGGCCGGATTATCAGGTTCCTGAGGAAGCCAGGAGGTTGAATCCTCCACGGCTCCCAACAGTACCCTCTTGGGACCTGTCTGTAGTGCTGACAGCACTGCAGTAGGCTCCGTTGAACCCTTGCCAGCAGTTGTGCTAAAGTTCTTTTATCTATGAAGACATTGCTCCTGCTGCGCATTGGCCTCCATCAAGAGGGTAGGGGACCTGCAGGCTTTTTCGGTCGACGATTCGTGCCTACAGTTTGGGCTTGCGGATTCCCAGGTACCACTGAGGCCACGGCCGGCTCGTGCCCAAGGTTCCCACTACCCCCTTCAGAGACCAGGTGGTGAACCTTCAGCGCTGCCCCTGGAGGAGCAGACCCAGCCCTGGCGTTGCTTGTCCCGTCCGAGCACTCCGATGCTCGTTGACCGGACACAAAGCTTCAGGACCTCAGTCCAGCTCTCGTTTGTCACAGAGGCCGGCAGAAGGGGAGTGCCGCCTCCAAGCAGAGGATGGCTCACTGGATAGTGGACGCCATTACCCTAGCATACCAAGCACAGGGTATGCCCTGCCCCCCCTTCAGGTTGCGGGCACACTCAGCAAGTGTTGCATCGTCCTGGGCGGTGGCTCGTGGCACCTCGCTGACAGATTGTAGAGCTGCGGGCTGGGCGACCCCAACACGATTGCTAGATTCTATAGCCTCGTGTGGAACCGGTATCCTCCTGTGTTCTCACCTCAAACTGGTAGAAGCACTGAGAGGCCCGGTTTGGTCGGCTTGTTAACCGCTCCAGGCGTCCATACAGTAGACCCTATCGAGCTCCTCCATTCCCCTCGGCAGCCAGATGTTGCGGAGCATCCGGCGCCAGGCCCTCTCGATGAATCCGTGAGAACCGGTGAGGGCTGGGAGCCATGTAAAGTACCCCAAGAGGACTTTATGTGTGTATTTCCACGGCATAGCCTTAGAGCCCGTGTTTCCCGGCAGACCTTCTGCCCGTCTAAGAGGGTTTAATCACCTCCAATTTTCCATATGCAAACTGAAATACTGTCCATATGCGTATTCGTTCCGAGACCTCCTACGGGAAGGCTGGACTTCCGCCGCGTCCTGTTCACTAGAAGCGTGGGGCGTTTCCCAATGTTCAGTCTTACGAATGGGTAGTGTTACAAAAGTAGCTGGCTTCTTGTGGTTGAGCCCGGCCTCGCGCCGATAGACTGAGGGGGCTTGGGGGCTCCCACAGGACACTGGAAGAGGCAGCGTCCATGGCGTTTTGGTAGGGATCCCAATTGTCGGTCATCCGGCGTGACTCGGAGTGACCGACTGAAAGGGAGCGTCTCGGTTACGTATGTAACCCTCGTTCCCTGAAGAAGGGAGCGGAGGCGTCCACGTCCCGTCGCCACGGTGCTGCACCTCTGCTGAAGGGGCGGGTCACTAGCTCGGCTCCTCAGCGAAAACCTGAATATGCGCTGCACCGCTGCTTATTTATACGGCGCTGTGATCAGCGGCAGCTGGATGCGATTAGCGCATGCCAATCTTCAATTGGCTTGTTTAGATACACTCGAAGTAGATTGGTCTCTCGGCGAGATCCCAATTCGTCGGTCATCCGGCGTGACGTCTCCGTTCCCTTCTTCAGGAACGAGGTTACATACGTAACCGAGACGTTATATAAATGCATAATTTCAAGTAATAAACGTTTTCTTTTCATAGTTTTATGGAAGTATCTCTTGGTATACCAGTGTTGTTTATTAGTTGTATCAGTGTTGTCTTTATGTTTTTGCCTGTTTTCTGATCTTGTACTCAGTTCTAAGCGTTTCTCTTGTACTCTGTGTTTCCTCGTGTTTGACCTTGGACCGAGTCTCGTTTTCGCCCCTGACACCGTCCCCTGACTACGAATGCATTTTAAATTTCGCATTTTTCTTTTTGACTTTTTAAGGTTGAGTCATTTTTGTCAGTGTTTGTTTTTTTTTTTTGTATATAAATGATTAATATGCAATTCGTATTTCAGTTTTAGTTAATTTAGCGCATCAAGGTTTTTAAAAAGCAGAACAGATGCACTTATAAAATAATAATGCTCACATTGTAATTATAAAAAAGGGAATTTCACTCAAGGTCTAACACTTCAGATTTATTAACTATAACTCTGGATGTTCACAACAAAGTTTGCTGTTATTTAGTGAAGCCAGTGTTCATATTTCTCTCTTTTCCCTCTATAAACATGATGGATCGCTTTTATTCCTCCTTTTATTTCTGTAATATGTTGCATCAGCATCGCGTGCTCTAGTCTGTTAATGTGAAAAAATGACTTGAAGTTATAACGGAAAAAAAGACGAACAATTAAGCGAGTAATTATTCAGGCTGTTTAATGTCCCTGTAAGGCTGTAGAACACACAGTTACTCAATAACTAATGCAAAAAAACCCTGTGCATCTCAGTTTCTCAGAAGACACGCACATATATACATTTCATCCGAACACTAAGAAAGAACTTATAAATAACTTTCTTTTCCATGTATTCTTAAATCAAGATCACGGTTACTCGAGAAGTAATTAAATACGATTTTTAAGATATGAAAAGTTCTGCGCTGGGGTCAGAAAAAGTACTTGTTTAAAGGTTACAAAATGTTTCTTGCAACATTTACTGTGAACTTTTTCACTCCAAGCGTACGTTTAAGTTGTTCCAAAATATCCGGGTTTCTTGTCATGGTTAGAACGTTATTTAAAAGTGACAAAAAAATGATTCTTAGAATGTTCTGAGAATGTTGCTATAAAAGGGGTTTCTTAACAAACATACGAAATATTGATATTAATTATAAATGCGTTTACGTAAACATGACTTCAAGAGCATTTTACGCTAACTAGGGATGTCAGTCGATTAAAATTGCTAATGTAATTAATTGCATGCTGTGGTGATTAATTAACTAAACAAATAAAACAAAGGTTGGTGCAAATAAATGACCCTGAACTACGCCTTTAATCAATGTTTTAGAATTTATTTGTATTATTTCATACATCGACGCTCTAAAGAACTGCAGATGGTATCGGTGAGCGAATCATTGAGTCATTCATTCACTTGATTCATTCGAACCGCTGATTCATTCAGGAATTCGTTAAATGGAGTCATTGTTTCGCTCGATTCGTTCAAAACGGCAAACGAATCACAGCTGTGTCGCCGAGAGACACTTTATAGCTAATTTCCGCGTTTGCAAAATTGTAAAAAAATAAACTATATGAATCTCTAATAACTCCTTAATTACTGAACTGTTGTAGAAAATATTGATACTCATATATGAGACAAAATATATTTTTGTCCCCAATATCTGTTATTTCAGAGGTGTATAACTGTTTTTGGTGTATTAGTAATTTTATTTGGACTGATGAATCAACGATGAAGTCCAGTAACGTTAATGTGGACTGGTTTCATGTTGACTCCAGAACGAGAAAGGCGTTCCAGCAGTACGTGTTGACCGGACGGGATGTTTTTTCTCATCAGTCCCAGAGGAAACTCTCAGTATGTGGGTCACCGCGGCTCCCCAAAACCAAAGCGCTCGTCTATTATTCACTCTGGTTTTTTTTAATCTCCTTCCTCGATTCACTGGCGCTCAGGACCCTGAAAACACAAACCAGTTTAGTTAAAGCTTTTGTGATGCCGTTGCATAATTGAGCCGCATTAAATATGAGTGGAAAACAAGCCTCTGCCTTTAGTGCTCATAAAATTTACAAATGCCAAAAAATGCACTTTTTGTTTTTTTTTATAAACATAATGACAGGAACAAGAAATGTAATTTGAGCTAAGCATTTATTTCGCCAAGCGCTTAATTTGTTTTATTAGTATTTATTACTTCATTGAGATTTGTTTGTTTTTATATATACCTTTTATATATGGTAATATTTTAATGTTTAAATATGCATGCATAATTTATGACCGATTTATTTATTTATTAATGTTGTATTTATTCACATTTTTATTCAGTTTTTGTTTTTTAAATGTTTTATGGATGCATGCAACGTGCTATTTTTTATTTACAGTATTTACATTCGAATTTCTGCATTTAGCAGAAACGTTTTTATTTCTTGCAGCATTTTTAAATTTTTAGCTATTTTTTACGTATGCATGCATGCTTTCGCATTTTTTTAGACAACATTTTATTTCTTTATTCACATTTGGATCTGTGCATTTGGTAGAAAATGTGATCCTGCTTTGTATTATGTGGCCTTAACGTAATCATTTGGTACAATGCACTTTTTTTTTTTTTGCATTGTACTTGATATAAAGTGTGATCGAACATTTTATCCAAAACACATGACACGAGTTTCGAAAACGAAAACATTAACGGAGTAAAAGAAAGGAGGATAGCCATGGCTGTGCGGGTCAAGCTTCGGCTAATGATCTGTGACACCGAAGCCCAAAGCGCTTTAATATTGCTGCATTAATACAGTAGATCTATACCGTAGCTGGTTTCAGAGAAAATCCTCAATCAGCAAAATGCAAAAATCAAAGTGAGAAGAGCTGCTGTGTTACGGAGGTCAAGGACTGGCATTTCCTCAGCGTTTGCGCTCCTCCTCTGTGATCGATGGAGTTGTATGTGACATCTGTGTCTCCTGAAACGTTTTCTGAGACGGTAAGCAAATATACAGATTGCCCTAGCGATGCCCTTAGTAACAAACAAGAAGTCCCTTTTAACTACACGGCACGTATTAACTGTCCAGAACGTCCTAGCAACTACGTAGCAACACCGTGAAGTCACTCTGAACTGGTTTTGCACAATAGAATATCTTTCTCAGATCGAAGGAGTGGTATTTTTGCTAATATTCTGCTTTTTGTTTGTTTTTATTAATAGTATTTTTACATACATATATATATATATATATATATATATATATATATATATATATATATATATATATATATATATATATATATATTCACATTTTATTTTATGAAATCTTTTAATATAATAGCATTTTACACCGATGACAATTCATTTATACAGCGAAATTATTTGTATAAATATTGCATACATTTTGTATGTTTTCATGTAATTGTTACTTTTTATATGGTTACCAATTTGCTTTATCTATTCGTTTTATTAATTGTGGAATTATAAATATTTATATATATATATATATATATATATATATATATATATATATATATATATATATATATATATATAAATATATATATATAAATATAAATTAAAAAATATAAATAAAAAATTATATATATATATATAATTTTTATTTTTCTGATTATTTATTGACTTAAGTATTTACTTGAATTTTTTTGTTTACTTTCCTAAGTTTTATGTTGCATTAAAAATATGCACGAAATTATTATCCATATTTACTTGCATGCTTGTGTTGATATTTGATCTTCTTTACCTGTTTAATACGGTAAAGCTTATTTATTTGTATTTAAAACGACTGTACAGTAAATACAGTTTCTTCCTCTGCTCTCGTGTGACACGAAACCACGCGCATCTGAACTTGTGCTGGAAGTGAGGATCGATCCGGCTCGGCTCTGTACCGTCGCTCCGTTCAGGGTATAATTAACCAAACAAAGCTTATTGATTCTGCTTGTAGCTGAAATAGTTTGTGCGCTGGAGGTCGGGGAGGCGCTTTGTTGGCTATAAATAAAAACGGAAAGGAAAAAATGCATTGGATGGCGGAAAGCAGCTATAGTTGTATATTTTTTCGAGCGGGTTTTAGTAGGTTTGCGGAGGTTTGGGCTCTTTACGGATCTCCACATATGTCATCTTAAGCTGTATTGATGCTTCGTGTGCTTTTATATCGTCTGAAGGCAGGCCTGGATTTATTTAACGCACTAAATCAGAAGGTGGTCTGACAAACGGTCGTAAAACACAAGGTCCTGCGGGGAACAACAGATTGTTTCGAGGCAGAAGCTCTAAATTAAAGCAGCTTTGACACTGTTTACAGGAACAGTTTCAGTCTTTGTGTTTGCCGTCAGTCGACTGATTTGTTAACTAACGCTGCGAGCGAAGAAAGTCTCGACCAAAGAGAAAATCATCGTACTGCAAAGTTAAATCTTCATTTATTTCATGTATAGTGAATTATCAACAGCACTTAGGATATATTTCCTAATCAGAAAGGATAATGTTAAATTTAAAGTATGTGTGGCAATCAATAATTTAGATTTATTTATGGTATTATATTTTTTAAGGTTTATAAGTTTACTTATTTTTTTAATTTATCTATTCCATATTATTTTGTTTTTTACTTTGTATTTGATAATGTTTATTATTTCAGTTTAATTATTATATATTTATTTATTTTGCATTTAATATAGCTATTTTCCTAATTTTTAATGATTTAGTTTATATATATATATATATATATATATATATATATATATATATATATATATAATCAAAATTACTATTCATCTTCTTAATATTATTATTCTGTTTAATTATTTACAATTGCATTTTATTTAGTTTATTTTAGCTTTTATTACTTTTAATTATTTATTTGTTTAAATTATTCTTAAGAAATATTTTAATCTAAATTATTATTATTATTATTATTATGTTATTTACACATTTATTTTTATTTAATAAAATTATTTTTACTTTTGTATTATTTTGTTAGTAAATGTAAAATATAATTATTTATATATAATTAAAATATAATAATTATTAATATTATTACTTAAATGTTAATTAAACTCAACACTGAGCAACAAATCAGAATATTAGAATGATATGTATATATATATATATATATATATATATATATATATATATATATATATATATATATATATATATTTTTTTTTTTTTTTTTTTTTTTTTTTATCTTTTAATGCTGATTGTAGGAAAAATCATGCAATCATTTAATGGTGTTAATAAAGATCCTATCCTCTTTACAGACACTGAAACACAACACAGATCGCTGTGAGCTTTCTTTATGAATTCTCTCCAGCTGAAGGACGCTCTTTGAGGAAAACACCGCATTCATTCACAGCTTGTTTTGCGTCGCGTTAGAGATGTGCGCTCAAATATAGAGGCTATAGGAAATCAATTGAAGGTTGAATCCTCACACACACACACACACACACACACACAAGCACACACAGACCTGATTGAACACAACTGTGCAGGAAAACCTGCTTTCAATTTAATTAAACACTAATTAAGATTATTATGTTCGGCTCTGCAATTATTCACATGGATCTGAAAAGTATAGTTTACATGTCAACGTGTCTCGTGTGTCAAGAAGTGTGTGTGTGTGTGTGTGTGTGTGTGTACTTACGTGTGCAATATGAATTTAATTAATTTTCTTTATACACAGTTTCATTCTTTTGGGATATCGAGGTTTTAACGGTGCATTTGTCACGTTTCTCTTCTCACAAAAAAAAAATAAATAAATACAAAACATTACAACGAGGTTCATTAACATTAGTTTTTCAGCTAATATGTAAAAACGTATATTTTATTGTACCTTTGTTTCAATTGTATCTGTCAGTTTCTTCAACACTAACAGAATGTTTTTATAGTTGACAGATAGTCGTTTTAGTTTTATTTAGGTTTACTTTTATTGACTAACACTGACACAGATTAATAAATGCATTAATTGTAAACCACACACGACGTTTACGAGCATAGCCCATAGTCTGTTTTTTTTCGTGTGTGCTACATCGCTTCGTGCCATTTTTTGAAAAAAACCCAGGGATGGTGAAAGTTGTGGCTCCGTGTGGACGTGGCCTAATGCCGGAGCTACATTTAGCCCTGTCATTGTTTAACCTTGCCTTGTTTCTTATGAAATTTTAGCCACTGAAATATGTCTTGAGTCGCCGGGGTGTATTTATAGCAGCAGTGCATGGGTCAAAATCATCCATTGACATAAATCATTAGGATATTACGTAAAGATCGTGTTCAAGAGCGTGTGGTAAATGCATCAAAATTGCATTCATGATTAGCAATATGCATTTCTAAGGACAACATACTGAAGGTGATTTTTCTGAGTATTTTGTTGCATCCGTGGAAAGCTTATTTATTCAGCTTACAGATAACATA
>NC_056716.1:17163107-17193107 GCF_018831695.1 Puntigrus tetrazona
AGCATCTGCTCCCATTTATACCAAAAAAGTGGTGTATTGAGGGGCATTGGTGGCGCGTTGCTATTTTGAGGAACTTAAAATAGATTGTATTTAAAACAGTATTTTTTTAGTCATTTAAAGAGGTCCACAAAATAGCAAAAGTGGATTTGGACGCACCAAAATAAATAAATAGGGCCCATAGAGTGACAACTGGTATTTATATCATTTTATTAAGTGCGTGCTACGCTGATATGAAGATCTCACTCATTTAAAAGCAGAATTTTATCTCCTTAGTCAACGGCATCTTCAACAAAACGCGAAAATGACCGACCCTTGAGCAACACGAAAACACCGAATACTCAACGAATCCTGATTTTACCCGTCAGGATGAAACGATATGAAATGAATGTGAAAACACGAGTTCATGTTTAGTGTTTGGGTTGGTTAAAATCGATTAGAGCAACAGTAGCAGCGATGTTTGAGCATTAATGAATATGAATGGATATATAAAATAGATTTGATCCAAAACAGAGACTTAACCCATTATAAAATGTGTAAATTGTAAAAATTAATTTAATAAATACTTTTTGGTTAGTGCATATGCTTTATAATTAATTCAAAAAAAAAAAAAATTACCTTCAAAGACACTGAAAATGTACCTTTTATATAAAATATATAAACTACTACAAAATTAAACTTAAAAATAATAATAATGATATATATTTTTTAATTTAATGTAAAATAAAATTTACATTTGAATTTAAAAAAATATTTAAAATGATTAAAAATGACAAAGATTCCTGATGGTTCAAATATGATAAAAAACACACATGCATTGATGCTGCGTAAAGATTCATTGAAATAAATCCTTTTTTCTGACCGTTCATATTTACGGGGTTTAAAACTGGTTCTGCACCTTTTTTTTCCCTCTGAAGTTCAGTGATATGTATTTTTCATCATTCCTGTGGCACCAAGGTCACAAGTTCGATTCCCAAGCAATGCAAGAACTTCAATGCATTATAAGATGCTCTTCAGCCAAAGCATGCGTTTTCTACCCAATCACTTTACTGTTAACAGGCTTTGTTTCTTCTCCTGTAAACGCCTGTTTCTCTCTCTTCCAGCAGCGGTGTCTTCGCTTCTGAGCTGAGATGCTCTTCGTGGATTGTAAGATGGTGGACGTTCTTCGCGGTCGGAGGAGGCTGCGGGTGTCCGTCTGCAAGCCGCCCTGCTCCTTCTGGTTTCTGCTGCTGTTCGGGGTCGGAGGACTCGTTCTCTTCATCCATCTGCAGGATCTGTCCGATATGGTGCTTCAGCAGGCCCCAGGTAGGAAGAAGCGGTCAATTACGGTCAACTCTCAAAACTCATTCAGGCTGCGATGCATCACTTTGAGCGTTCGGCAGCGTTTTGGAGACGACCGTTGGCTTTTGGACTGTGGTTTGAGGCTTTTCTCAGGCTTGCGGATTGAGAAAATACTGTTTTTGCCAGCCATGAAGCTATATTTTGCGTTGCTGCGATAAAAAAGCATATATTTTTGTTTCTCGGAACGAGTTCTTGAGCTGATTTGTCCTGCAGATTTAGCGCTTTGTCACTCGTACGGCAGCCAGTCTCTGTGCAACGCCATCTGTCACGAAAACATCCGCAACCATCATGATTTTGCTCTTATTTTAGTTTTGCTGGAAGAAGGCATCACTACAGTGAGAGTTTTTTTAACCATGTAAAGCTTAGTCTGAAACAATAGCCAGAGAGTCTGTTTTATTTATTTGTTTATCATGCGTGTCTCTGGGTATCGTATTTGATCCATCATGCTTTTTTGGCTTAAAAAGACTTATATAGTGAGAATATGGAGGGAAAAATAGAACCAAACTGAGCAAAAATATGCAATTTAGTGCAGGAGCAGGACAAAAAGTACTTATATAGCATGATATAAAAATAAGTTGGCACTCTGTATCTCCAATAATGTGTCTTGGTGATATTTAATGCTTTGTTTGATGATCAAAACATATAATGCGATGCACCACGAAGAAAAACGTGAGACGTTTTGGAGGCTTGGGAAGAAAATTCTCCAGTAAATGTTCATCTGGAAATATTACTTCAGTTATTCTGACATTTACTTGATAAAAAAACACACGAAGTGCTGGTTAATTATGGGTTAAAGGATGATGATAGCTGTTCGAGCAATGCTCAAAAGTTACACTTTGATTCGTTTTGCTTCCGATTACGACGACGGCCAGCAGGCCAGAAACATTTTGTTTACTCTACAAAGCACATTTTTACTTTTCATGCGGTGTTTGGCAAGCGCTCGTTTTGGATCAGTGTTGCGTATGAAGCACTTCGGTGTTGGCGAGAGGCTTTCGGTGCATCTGTGGTCAGAAACGCATCTAACAAACAAAACAAACAACAGGATAGTTGTTTAGATTTGAATAAAATGCATGAATAGATGCATCAGGCGCCGCTTTGGCATTCGCCGGAGGTTCATTCTGGATTTAGATCAGTCGGCGTCGTTCTGTGTGTCTTTGTGAGACGTCTCGAGCAGCAGAGACACACACACACGCAGCGTGAGGGATCTCGGCCAGCGCGGCACGTCAGCGGAGAGGATGTGAACCGCGGGAAGCGGCTGCTTCGTTACCGAAGGGCTAGTCTGAGGCACGCACGAGGACGCGGGCAAACACCTGCTGTACGGACGTGCGCTTGCGCTTCTCTTCAGCCAAAAATGAGAAAAACAAAAGCTCAGGAACGAACGCGCGGCTCTCCAGGCTCTTTTACAGTCATCTGCTGATGCCCGCTCTTTCTGTTCCAACGCTTTTTTGGGGGGAAATTCACTAAAATTCACCAAAAGAGTCAAATAATTAAGCATCATGAATTTTGCCGTTATCGTAGCGTAGTTTTTAATAATATTACGGTTTTTATTTTTGAATATAAAATATATGCTTTTTTTATTTTCATATGCATTTTGATTTTAATTTAGCAAATTTTTTTTTTCGGTTTTAGTTATTTTTGTATATCAGGTTAGCATTTTAATGTATCAACAAATTTTCCTTTTTTCGGTTAATGTTTATTTTATTTCCCTTTTTAAATTTTTGTGTATCTGCCGATTCCTCGTTTCAGGTATGCGTCAAGTGTTAACGATAAAGATAACAGCGTTTATTCTTCATTAGCGTTATATATGATAACGATATCATCTGTTTATTCTCAGTCTGCACATATTTTTCCGAGGAGAAACGTCTGAGATGCAGATTTCAGCAAGTCTCTCGGTTTGAGAAATTAAAGTCTCATTTCTATTTTTATTTTTGTCCGTTTTTAGAAAGCACCCAGAACTGATTGAATTGGTTCCGGTGTCACATTAGGCAACAGCGTCGGTTGCGATAAATATATTTAGCGGTGTTAACATATTTAATTTATCGTTGGCAGGTCATGGGAGTTTTGCTTGATTTCATTTGGCTCATTTGCCTTTCCTCAGAGACGGCGAGGAACTGAAAAGGAATTTTCTTTGATACTGTTTTCAAATGAAACACATTTTCAATGAAGAAAGAAAAAAGGATTATCCTGAAGTGTTCAGAGGATTGTAAAGCCGCTCTCAGCCGGGGCTCAGGAACACCGCAGCCTTTCTGCTGCTGAACTGGATCAGATGGAGGGAATGAAGGTTATATAAAAGCATTTGCAGCTGAACTCCGGCGCTTCTGTTCCTCTTTAGTGTTTCTGAACACTCTTCTGTGCTGTAGATCTTCAAAGATGAATAAATGCATGTCTGGGTCAGTAAGACCCTGTTTAACGATTTTGAAAGAAGCCTCTTCTGCTCAACGAGACTGCATTTATTTGATCCAAAATGTCATGAGATAAATATTAAAACTATAGACGTACATAAAAATGAACACCATAAACAAACAAACGAGCAAGCCAAAAAATCACTTTCATTAAACTAATAACGAAAACAGGACACAAATGCACAAATGCAAACTATAATAATATCTCAACAATATTAAAATATCACTAACCAAGGCTGCATTTATTTTATTTTAAACAGCAAAAATATTTTTGCAATTCACACTAACTTATTTCTATGTAAATATATAATCAGTTGTAATTTATTGCTTTGATCGAAGCTGGATTTTCAGCATCATTCCTCCAGTCTTCTGCGTCATAACATCCTTCAAAAATCGCTGTAATATACCGATTTGCTGATCGTTATCAGTGTCGAAAACAGTTGCTCTTTTTTATATTTCAGGACTCTTGAATAGAAACGGAAATCTGTAACGTTATAAATGCTGCCACGTTTGATCAATTTTAAGAAAAAGAAAAATCTTCAAGAAAAAACACACCATTTAATGCACAATCCGAACCCAATAATTCACTGAAATAAATTTGCGTCCTCAACATTCATTAAGAGAGGCCCTTTTTTATATCACGTTACGCTACAGTCAAGCTGCTGAAAACAGTTAATAGTGCCACTATATATATATAGTTTGTTTGCCACGTTCAGTTAATTTGGCTCATTGAGCTACAACACACCGGGAGCAAAGCTTTTACTCTCATTGTTTCTGCTCAAATCTCCCACTCAAATAATTGTTTAAGGACAATCGAGGAATCCTCTGTGAATCGCCATGGGAGCGCCGTCGGAGAAAATTACCCACAAAACTGCGAGCAGGAGCGTTTCCGTGCGCCGTGGGTTAAGAGCGATTTCTCGGCCTCGGCAGGACGCGACACGCTCACAAAGAAGAGTCGTGGCCGTTTCATTCGGCGAATTGAACTTCATTCTTAGAGCGCTCGGATTCATCTCCGCCGACAAAACACAGCCTCCCCGGCCTCATAAGGTCAAATGCGTTCTCTAACAGCTCTGTTAGCGAGAGCGCTCTTGAGGGACGGATTGTGCGCCGCTAATCAGAAGAGCGGCTCTTGGCGCCGCTCAGGTGTCGTGATCAACGCGACCAATCACAAGCCACTCCAGTCGGCCGCCGAGCGAGATTGCTTTCGTGCAGGCGCCGCCGTGGACCTCGTGACATCAGACGAGCGCAATAACTTCAGCCGTCTAAACACCCCGGCCCTGAGAGATGCGCCGAGATTACAGCCTCGGCTCCCGAGGAGTCCCGGCGAATTACTGGACTTAATTAACGGAGGAGAGCTGGGTGATGAACAGATGCTGCTTTACATGCGCACCGCTACAACCATTCAGAGAGATGATAGAAAGAATGATGGATGGATGGATAAAACAGTAAATAGAGAGAAAAAAAGAAAGAAAGAGGTGGATGATAAATGGAAAGAAAGAAAGACGGATGGATGGATGGATGGATGGATGGATGATGAATAGATAAAACAATCAATAGGAAGAAAGAAAGAAAGAAAGAAGGATGGATGGATGATAGTTAAAACAGTCAATAGAGAGAAAGAAAGAAAGATAGATGGATGATAAATGGAAAGAAAGAAAGAAAGAAAGAAAGAAAGAAAGAAAGAAAGAAAGAAAGATTGATGTATGGATGGTTAGATAAAACAATAGGAAGAAAGAAAGAAAGAAAGAAAGAAAGAAAGAAAGAAAGAAAGAAAGAAAGAAAGAAAGAAAGAAAGAAAGAAAGAAAAGACGGATGGATGGATGATGAATAGATAAGACAATCAATATGAAGAAAGAAAGAAAGAAGGATGGATGGATGATAGATAAAACAGTCAATAGAGAGAAAGAAAGAAAGATAGATGGATGATAAATGGAAAGAAAGAAAGAAAGAAAGAAAGACGGATGGATGGATGGATGGATGGATGACGAATAGATAAAACAATCAATATGAAGAAAAAAAGAAGGATGGATGGATGATAGATAAAACAGTCAATAGAGAGAAAGAAAGAAGTAGATAGATAGATAGATAGATAGATAGATAGATAGATAGATAGATAGATAGATAGATAGATAGAAAGACGATGAATAGATAAAATAATCGATATATAGATAGATAGACAGATAGAAAGAAAGAAATAAAGAAAGATGATGGATGATAGATGAAAAGAACAAAAGAAAGAAAGAAAGAAAGAAAGAAAGAAAGAAAGAAAGAAAGAAAGAAAGAAAGAAAGAAAGAAAGAAAGAAAGATTGATGTATGGATGGATAGATAAAACAATCAATAGGAAGAAAGAAAGAAAGAAAGAAAGAAAGAAAAGATGGATGGAGGAATGGATGGATAGATAAAACAATCAATAGATAGATAGAAAGATTCTTGAAAAGTTTTGACTGAATGATTCAGAATAATTGATTCAGAAGAGTCATTTGGGTGTGAATCAGATCCTCTCTTACTGTGGCGTTCAGTCAGCTGTAGAATTAAATGTTGCCAGATTCACGCTTAAAACTAGACAGAAAAAGAGCTTCGTTGATTGAAGGTACAAAACATGTTGCTCCTCAACTAAACTCATCTGCTACGTAGGAGGTTTAGGTATTTTCACCCAGAAACGAGAGAGAAAGTACAGAACGAAAGAGGAGCATTCTTCAGAGATCTTGAGTCAGGTCTAGCCGTGTTCACACAGAGCTCACGTTTCACATGATTACTGAACACAAGACTCCTTATGCTTTACTCCAGGACTTTCTCTCTCTCTCTCTAATCATCATTCAGGGACTCGTATTGACTTTCCTCAGGTACAACCTTGTAATCCGTCGAGACGCTCTGTTTACTTCTGATCTGTACATAAAACACTACAAATTGAACAAAAGGCAGCTTGCTTTATTTGAAACGGCTCCGCAATTAAATCCATGCGAGAAAAACCCATGACGTGTGATAATAACCCATCACTGCTTTACCAGCTGCACTAACTTACCCATGAGAGACTAGACAACCACCACGCATGTTCTCTCAACTCAAGAGCTTAGATCAATGTCATGTACTTAAGTGAATTGAACAAGCATCAAATGATCTGGTTTGTACCTTATTTATAGTATGTATTTATTGAAACGTTATATTAAAGTCGAACAAAAGCACAACTGTTTCAAGTCAGTTTAAAACGATGCAGTTTTTTGGAATGGGAAACCTAACATAATGGAGTTAAATGAAAATGTTTTTTTTTTTCTTTTAAATAAGCCGAACAGTGATGGAGAATCGTTTTTTTTGGAGTGCGTACTGTAACGATCATAATGGTTTCAAAATGTGTCGTTTCAGAGAATCCCGCCGAAATCCGCTTGTATCGGAGAAAACGCTAGCAGTGTGAAGCCTCCCAGAATGCAACAGGCTTCCGGTGATTCTCGGGGTCAAAGGCTGTCGCTTTCGCAATGCCATAAAGTCATTAGCACGGGAAAAACAAATGTAAAAAGCGGGAAGTCGAGCTTCAGTAATCCGTCCATCTGTCTGTGTTCGTGAAACTCAGTTTAATTAAAGCTCACTGATGACCCTCAGCTCGGACTCAGACGACGCTTCTCAAACAGTCTTCGGTTTCTCCTCCTTTCATTGGACCGCCTCGGCTCCGGAGGATCTGTAAACACAGACGTGAGCAGTTTGTCCCTAATGTGAAAACAGCAGACGAGTATTGACAAGCGCTCCACAAGGTGTAGATAACAAACCCCAGCGTGTGTGTGTGTGTGTGTGTGTGATTAGTTAGTCTTGCCAAGTGTAGCAGAAACTCTGCTTTATTTTGACGCTTATTATTGTTGGAGCAGGTCAGCGTCCACTAGAGGAGAACAACAGTAGACATTTAGGAATGCCTTTCAGTGTGTGTGTGTGTGTGTGTGTGTGTGTGTGTGTGTGTGTGCTTTGGGACCTCAGTTTGTACCATGTTCATCCGAAGTGCAGCCATTCTAAAAGCAATGATCTTTTTCAAGAAAACATTTAAATGAGTGTGAGTGAGTGTGTAAATGTGTGCTTGTGTGCGTGTGTGTGTGCGCATGAGTGTGAGAGAGTGTGTGTGTGTGTGTGTGTGCGCATGAGTGTGAGTGAGTGAGGGTGTGTGTGTGTGTGTGTGTGTGTGTGCGCATGAGTGTGAGAGAGTGTGTAAGTGTGTGCTTGTGTGTGTGTGTGCGCATGAGTGTGAGAGAGTGTGTGTGCGTGTGTGTGTGTGCTCATGAGTGTGAGTGAGTGAGGTGTGTGTGTGTGTGCGTGTGTGTGTGTGCGCATGAGTGTGAGAGAGTGTGTAAGTGTGTGCTTGTGTGTGTGTGCGCATGAGTGTGAGAGAGTGTGTGTGTGTGTGCTCATGAGTGTGAGAGAGTGTGTGTGCGTGTGTGTGTGCGTGTGTGTGTGTGTGTGAGGGTGTGTGTGTGTGTGTGTGTGTGTGTGTGCGCATGAGTGTGAGAGAGAGTGTGTGTGTGTGTGTGTGTGTGTGAGTGAGGGTGTGTGTGTGTGTGTGTGTGTGTGCATGAGTGTGAGTGAGTGAGTGTGTGTGTGTGTGTGTGTGTGTGTGTGCATGAGTGTAAAAGAGTGTGTGTGAGCGTGTGTGACTGTGTGTCCGTGTGTGTGAGTGAGTGAGTGAGTGAGTGTGTGAGTATCTTTTTAATTAAATGTTACATATGAAACATTAGTTACATATTTATTACATATTAATATTAATTTTAAATATATATTATTTTAAATATAAATTAAATATGATAAGATTATTTTTCTGAAATATTTTTTAAAGAAAATAAAACGTGTGTGTGTGTGTATACATATTATACAGTATATTTCAAATATATGTTAAATATTTAAAATGTCAAAAAAGTAGTACAATTTAGATTTTAAGCCAGCGATACTAGTCTTGTTTGAATAACAAACATTATAAATTATTGCAGTCAAGAAAGGTAATTGTGGAAGACAGTTATATGAAGTAAACATGCATGTGTTTAATAGCCGAGACGACCTTTGCTGTTAAAAAAGCATGTTGTTTTATGAAATAATTGATTTTTTTTTGTGATGGTAATTGAATCTAACGTTGCAATCAATCGAATCATAATCAGGCGACTGTTAGCAGCTCAGGCCTCATGTACTGTAATAAATTCATCTTTGTAATACTACGTGGATGTAAGCTGATGTACTGTAAACTGTGCTGTGATGATTATTTTGTATTTATTATAAAATACTTTCATATATTCACATCATTCTTTATTGTGCATCACTTTAAATATACAATTATTGCCATTTTAAATGCATTTATTTTATCATATTTCTACAGACAAAACAGCGATGTGAGTGAAAAAATATAATTTTCAAAAATGTTCATTTTATTCAAACTGATTCTTGTCTAAATATAATGACTAATCTCTCTCTCTCTCTCTCTCTCTCTCTCTCTCTCTCTGTCTCTCTCTCTCTCTCTCTCTCTCTCTCTCTCTCTCTCTCTCTCTCTCTCTCTCTCCTCTCTGCCTCTCTTTCCTTCTCTCTCTCTCTCTCTCTCTCTCTCTCTCTCTCTCTCTGTCTCTCTCTCTGTCTCTCTCTCTCTCTCTCTCTGCCTCTCTTTCCTTCTCTCTCTCTCTCTCTCTCTCTCTCTCTCTCTCTCTCTGTCTCTGTCTCTCTCTCTCTGTCTCTCTCTCTCTCTCTCTCTCTCTCTCTCTCTCTCTCTCTCTCTCTGCCTCTCTTCCTTCTCTCTCTCTGTCTCTCTCTCTGTCTCTCTCTCTGTCTCTCTCTCTCTCTCTCTCTGCCTCTCTTTCCTTCTCTCTCTCTCTCTCTCTCTCTCTCTGTCTCTCTCTGTCTCTCTCTCTCTCTCTCTCTCTCTCTCTCTCTCTCTCTCTCTCTGTCTCTCTCTCTCTCTCTCTCTCTCTCTCTCTCTCTCTCTCTCTCTCTCTCTCTCTCTCTCTCTCTCTCTCTCTCTCTCTCTCTCTCTCTCTCTCTCTCTCTCTCTCTCTCTCTCTCTCTCTCTCTCTCTCTCTCTCTCTCTCTCTCTCTCTGTCTCTCTCTCTCTCTCTCTCTCTCTCTCTCTCTCTCTCTCTCTCTCTCTCTCTCTCTCTCTCTCTCTCTCTCTCTCTCTCTCTCTCTCTCTCTCTCTCTCTCTCTCTCTCTCTCTCTCTCTCTCTCTCTCTCTGTCTCTCTCTCTCTCTCTCTCTCTCTCTCTCTCTCTCTCTCTCTCTCTCTCTCTCTCTCTCTCTCTCTCTCTCTCTCTCTCTCTCTCTCTCTCTCTCTCTCTCTCTGTCTCTCTCTCTGTCTCTCTCTGTCTCTCTCTCTCTGTCTCTGTCTCTCTCTCTCTCTCTCTATGTCTCTGTCTCTCTCTCTCTCTATGTCTCTCTCTCTCTCTCTCTCTCTCTCTCTCTCTCTCTCTCTCTCTCTCTCTCTCTCTCTCTCTCTCTCTCTCTCTCTCTCTCTCTCTCTCTCTCTCTCTCTCTCTCTCTCTCTCTCTCTCTCTCTCTCTCTCTCTCTCTCTCTCTCTCTCTCTCTCTCTCTCTCTCTCTCTCTCTCTCTCTCTCTCTGTCTCTCTCTCTCTCTCTCTCTCTCTCTCTCTCTCTCTCTCTCTCTCTCTCTCTCTCTCTCTCTCTCTCTCTCTCTCTCTCTCTCTCTCTCTCTCTCTCTCTCTCTCTCTCTCTCTCTCTCTCTCTCTCTCTCTCTCTCTCTCTCTCTCTCTCTCTCTCTCTCTCTCTCTCTCTGTCTCTATGTCTCTCTCTCTCTCTCTCTCTCTGTCTCTCTCTCTCTCTCTCTCTCTCTCTCTCTCTCTCTCTCTCTCTCTCTCTCTCTCTCTCTCTCTCTCTCTCTCTCTCTCTCTCTCTCTCTCTCTCTCTCTGTCTCTGTCTCTCTCTCTCTCTCTCTCTCTCTCTCTCTCTCTCTCTCTCTCTCTCTCTCTCTCTCTGTCTCTCTCTCTCTCTCTCTCTCTCTCTCTCTGTCTCTGTCTCTCTCTCTCTCTCTCTCTCTCTCTGTCTCTGTCTCTCTCTCTCTCTCTCTCTCTCTCTCTCTCTCTCTCTCTCTCTCTCTCTCTCTCTCTCTCTCTCTCTCTCTCTCTCTCTCTCTCTCTCTCTCTCTCTCTCTCTCTCTCTCTCTCTCTCTCTCTCTCTCTCTCTCTCTCTCTCTCTCTCTCTCTCTCTCTCTCTCTCTCTCTCTCTCTCTCTCTCTCTCTCTCTCTCTCTCTCTCTCTCTCTCTCTCTCTCTCTCTCTCTCTCTCTCTCTCTCTCTCTCTCTCTCTCTCTCTCTCTCTCTCTCTCTCTCTCTCTCTCTCTCTCTCTCTCTCTCTCTCTCTCTCTCTCTCTCTCTCTCTCTCTCTCTCTCTCTCTCTCTCTCTCTCTCTCTCTCTCTCTCTCTCTCTCTCTCTCTCTCTCTCTCTCTCTGTCTCTCTCTCTCTCTCTCTCTCTCTCTCTCTCTCTCTCTCTCTCTCTCTCTCTCCCTTCCGAGAAAAGACCTTGAAAACAGCTGATCCGGTGATCTGCTCTAAGCCAGAGCGCCCTAGTCACCTCCGAAGAGCTCTGATGGAAAAAATAAAGAATAACATGTTCTTTTAGATAGAACCTTTCACATTTGCAGTCCATGTTCTGGCATGAAGCTTCCAGTTTTCCTAATCCAGTCCGTTGCCGAAGAGTTTATTTAATTTAATTATTTAATGCCACCCAGCACTGTCCATAATCTAATTCTAACAGAATTCTAACTTTCATTCAAGCAATTAAAAATCAACCTGCGGCACTAAAGGAGCCCTGCTCTGAAAGTTCTTTGAGGACAAACGCCCCTCAACACGTCCCATCTGCCCTCAATACATTCAATCTAGCTCTCGCTGGGACGGTCTCGTCCTCCACACAAGCCGCCGGACCGCTGCTTAATAACTCCCCTCTGATAAATCTGACTGCGTCATTCATCATCACAGTCAGACCGGCGGCTGAAAACAGAGACCTGAGGATTGCAGTAACATTAAATGTGATTTTGCATGACAGGGTTTGGGTAAAAGACTTCAAATTGAAAGACAGAATAGGCCACTTATTTGGAAATTAATCCTTCGGTTGCTTTTTATTTGAGCTGCCCATTCAGATTGGAATCTTGCACGAATTCAACGACTTAAATGAGTATTCAAAACTCTAAAGAATATATTTTATTTTATCTTACACCTTTAATCATGCTTATCTATTAACAAACAAAGCAAGCAGTTATATTGTGAATTATTAATTTGTACAACAAAGTTTGTTACCTTTCATTCTTTTTTATTGAATTAATTGACTCATATTTATGGCCAAACTTCACATTAATTAATAAAAAAATAAAAATAATAAATAAATAAATATATATATATATATATATATATATATATATATATATATATTTTATTTTATATATATATATATATATATATATATATATATATATATATATATATATATATATATTTTTTTATTTTATATATACATATATATATATATATATATATATATATATATATATATATATATATATATATATATATATATATATATATTGAATATATATATTTGGCCAGTTTTGTTTGCATTGTGCATCAGCCAGACAGATAAATACTTGACACAGCATTAGTGCTAATAAACCCAGTGCTTTCAACAGCGAGCTTGCAGCATATTATCAAAGAGCTTCAGAGCTGTTTTGGAGCAGGTTTCCGTCCGGAGCAGGAGAGATTTTTTCTGTAATCTCATTCACTTTGACAGGGTCCTGGCCACTCTCGTCCCCTGCGGGCCGCTCTCTAACTAAAGGGGCGTTCTGTTATTTGTAGAACGACCAATTAATCAGCTGCAGACGGCCTGCTAGAGAGCTTTAAAGGGTCAGATTATGAGGAAAAGACTCTTTGATCTTCTGGAAATTCGCTGGAATTTCCCTTTCATTCCTGAAAGAGCATCCGATCCGGATGCTGATTGTTTTCTGAATCTCTGACAATGTGATGAAGCTTTCAAAAGAGGCTGTTATCAGAGCGGACACACTGCTCGGAGCTGGGCGGGTATCGGATCGAGGAACCGGATCTCATTCATGAATTTGAATCGAAGGGTTTAACTCAACAAGTATAATACTGCTTGAAATTGTTGTTGAGCCTATAATAAACTGTACACATTTTTCCTCATTAACCCACTTTAATGTTATTTATTCAGCACAGCATGTCACATATTTACAACAAAAATCAATTTAGGACATATTAAAAGATTACAATTGCATTTTAAAAAGTTGCCACCCTCCTCGGTTTTGCCCATTTGTCAGCAAGCTATTTTTTACTTATTTAAAACACAATAAAATGTAACATGCTTCCTTTTTTAATCTATTATAATATGTGAAATTGTAATATATACAAGTCAGAATAAGCATGTTTTTTTTTTACATAAATATTGTTACACTGAATGGCAATGTAACAGTATTTTAACCAAATTTTTCACCTTTTATTTTTCAAAAATGTATTTTAAGCCTTAAGAGTAGCCACTTTACTTAAATTTAATGTGCTTTTCTTTTCCTTCGATGTGGATCTTAACGTCTTTGACCCGTGTATGACCTTGTATGACCTCAAAACCGGTGATAAGGGTCAGTTTTTTTTAAATTGAGATTTATACATTTATACATTTATACGATATAAATAATAAATTCTTTCCATTGATGTATGGTGTTTTAGGATAGAACAATAATTGGCTGCCGTACGACTATTTACTAGTTTGCAAAAAAAAAAAAATCTAATTGAGTTCTTAGCAATGCATATTAATAAAATAATCACAAATCTATCTATCTTACTCTCTCTCTCTCTCTCTCTCTCTCTCTCTCTCTCTCTCTCTCTCTATATATATATATAGATATACACTATATATTTTGTATGTGTGTCCTTATGTGTGTGTGCATTTTAAACATATATTATTAACATATTGTAATTTTTGTGGAAATACTGATATGTAGAATATATTATATGGGCAATTCATACATAAAATAAAACGCGCTGTTAAAACCTGCGTTTAAGACGGTTAACTTTGCAATAAGGATGTGACCCGTCTAATCGCTGGCAGACGCCCACCTCAGAGAGCAAACACACCAGCAGGGGTTGGCTCTTGGATTTTAGGACGCCTTGTATATTTTGAAGATCTCCAGCATGTTTTTGGAGGTTTTGAGGTTGTTTTGTCAGATGTAAAAAAAAGCTCACAGGAGGAAAGCGCAGGCAGAGCAGGTAAACAGGGTTTGAGCGTCACAACACCCCGAGAGCCTGTTCATAAAGAGACGAGCTGCTGGAGGAGTTGCATAACCCCCGTCTATCTATCTGTCTGCGTCTCTCCTTTGAGGCTGTCGTAGTTTTTCAGACTTGGCCTGCCTGTCAGGAAACTCTTTCAGCGTGGCAGGTGCCCGTGAGAAACACAAAGTTAGCGCGCTTGTCTTTAGCGAGAGACACTTCAGGCGCTCATTTTCCAGCGATACGAAACGAGGCGGCTCGCTTAGCATCTCCCCACAGACTCGGCGAGCAACAACACGGCCGAGGATGAAAGCGCGCGTGTGTGTGTGTGTGTGTGTGTGTGTGCGTGACAGAAGCGCCGGCGTGTGACGCCTTTGAAAGCTATCCGTGCGGTGGAACGGATGCGGATCCGGCCTAATGAGCAGAGACACGTGATCTTCTGTGAGAAACACAACGGCTCATTGTCATGCAGGAGACCCGGAGGAAACGATGCTTCTTAATTATGTGCGTACAGTCATCTGTTGCACTTCGGCTAGATATCTAAATCTCAGTCAGGGATTGCAGAAGTAGCGCTGCTTTGGTAACCTTAGATTGACTGGGGATTATATGAATTATAAATCACGAGTCGCTGTGCTCTATGTGAGTTTGCGGTTTGTTTCTAGTCTTTATATTATGCAGAAGTGATCCAAAATTCAAAAAAAGATGTGCAAAACTACATAAAACATTTTAAACTTTAGGAAAGAAAAACATTTTGCCTTTGGAGTCGATCCAAAACATTCGAGTGTCGTGGGATTTTTATGGAAATTAAGAGTGATTTCGGATATTTATCTACTGTCCTACAAATGTTTGGGATCGGTAAGGTTTTTATTGTTTTATTATTTTATATCCATCTAGTGTCTCTTGTTCACCAATGTTGAATGTGTTGAATACCGTTGTGGGGTTTTAGGTTTTTTGTTCAATAGAAAGTTCAAAAGAACAGCTTTTACTAGAAATAGAAATCTTTTTTAACTTTATAAAAGCCCGTACTGCCATTTCTGAACAATTTAATGCGTTTAATATTAGTGTACGCTATATTGACAAAAGTATTGGCACCCCCTTCTAATGAACAGCTTTGGTTACTTCAGTAATATCCATAAGTACAAATCTTAATGTTAAAGCATGTTTTAAGAAATTGTGTGCTTTAAATGCACTCCTTGAGCCAAAAAAAACCCCGTCCCCAAACACCAGTGACTTGTACATTCACAATATGGACAAAAGTATTGGGACCCCGCACTCTGCAACAGTTTGTAAGTGTCTAAAGTGACTGCATCCATATGTCATAGGTGTTTGGTGATGAGTTTTTGGCTCAAGGACTTTTTTAAAGTCACACCAGAGGTGCTTAGCTGGGACTAGGAGTTGGCTTTATCCAGACCGGTCAAGTTCTTCCACGCTGACTCAATCAATTTCTTTTTTAACCTTGCCTCATACACCCATTGTCATAGTCATGTTAGAATAGAAAGGGTCCTGTCCAGTTCCCTACAACATCATTATATGCGTTAACATTAAAATTTGTGGTCATGTATATTACTAAAGCAGCCAAACCTGTTCATTAGAAGGGGTGCCAATACTTTTGACAATATAGTGTATTTATAGTCTTGTTTGGAGCTTGACTGCACTTGTTCATGATAAACATTCGTTATATGGAAAAAGGAAGCATTCCAAGTATCCCGTTCAGAATTGTTATCTTCGGATGAGCTTTCTCTTTAACAGTCTGCTGTTTTCTCTCCTCGCTGGTAAGGAGCTGTAGAGATGCTCACGCTGATCTTTGTGAAGCTGAAAAGTCTTGACGCAGCGTGGATTTGAAGACTGTCGGTGAGGCAGCTTCTTCAGCGACACAGAGGTGGCTCAGCTCTCTAAAGGTCAAAGGTCAAAGGTCTCCGTAATCTTACTAAAGCTCTTCATCTGAAGAGCGGTGTCTGTGTGAGTTTTCTCCTGATCTCCCGTGGGAGAACACAAAGATGGACCATGCAGGGCGATAAGAAACTGGCAGCTGCTAAAAGGCGCTTTGCTGAAAACCGATCCACGGGAAAGGACTGAACGATGCTTATCTTCTGAATGACAGGCAGAGAGAGAAAAACAGAGTGAACGCGCATTACACAGACTGCATTTTAAGGCATTGTGGCTGCGCTGTCGTTTGATACAAAGACAGACAGCGTAATTATGTTACTGTCAACGTTAAAAAATGCTATTTTTTCACATTTAAATATTTTGAAATTTGAAAGAAATCCTTGCTTGTTATCAGAGAGCTTTTCGATGTGTATTTATTTTATGCTACTGTTATAGTTTTTGAATGACATTTGGTAGCTTTTTTAGTTCTTATTTTAATGTTTTAGGGTTTTTTTGGTTTTACATATTTATTATGTTGAATTTAGTATTTCAAGTTATTTCATTATTTCAAGAATATTTTTGTTACATTTTTGTGTAACATCCTGTGATGCACTGGCACGTTATTTCCACTTTTTTTAGTAAAACTAGTATTTTTTTACTATACTCAAATTATGCATATAAACTCAGAATTCTGACTTTTTCCTCACAGTTCTTTTCATATCTTTTTTCGTTGTTTCTGTGCAACTGCGATTCCCTCAAACAGTTCAGACATTTTCCTTGCAATTGCGAGTTAACGTCAAAAGCTCATATCTTGCAATTCCTAGTCAAAATAGTGATCTGCACAACCGTAATTGCAAGAAAACGTCTGAATTGCGAGATAAATGTTTGTAACAGGCTTCCATAAATCTAACATACATATTCTGGCTCAATTTAAAGGCAGCATCGAATATAGCTTTAACAGAAAGAACTATATTACAAATATAAACCGGATTCAGTACTCAAACAAATCTCAGTTTATTTGATCGTTCTCCATTTTTTACGCTACTTAAACTATGAAGTTATTATCATAACAATATCCTATACCGTCAATCTCCATCAGAATCGATTGCATGTGTCGAGCTGAGCCGCCGCCTTTGAAGACCTTTCCAGATCAGTCACTTATGAGGTTCCACCTCAGTAGGCAGCGCAGTGTGATTTGGAAAGGAGCTGGGGTGTGTGTGTGTGTGTGTGAGACACAGCTGGCACACGAACCGCTGCAGACAGCCAAAACCACCGACAGCCGAAAGGAGAGTTCATCGTCATCTTTATTACACCTCTTGCAAACACAAAAGAGAGAAAGATAGAGAGAACGACAAGAGAACAAGAACGAGCAGATGCACACAACGCCAAAGAGCGATAAACAAAGATAAAGAGAGACACGGGATTTTATCTCAGATGGTGCAAGCAAAGACTTAAGGAGGGAGGAAATTGATCAAATGAGTGCTAACCTATAACGGAGGTTTTAGTTTCGGGTCGGGTCGCGACCTCAGATGGTCTCCTGCATACAGGATCTACTGGGAAAGACCAGACGAGTCTGTGAGTTGCGGTCAAAGCGTTCGCGAAAGAGCGATGACGAGATTACAGACTCCATGCACTCAACAGTTTGGCAGATTATTTTTGACCTATTTTCCGTGAACATGCAGCGTTGCTTCTCAATCAAATCGTTTCGTTTCTTTAATTGTTGCAGACGTTATCCGATCTTCATCCCAATTTTGCGTTCACATGACTGAGACCTTTGTCTCCGAATTCTGAACACTTTCGTAAGATTGCGAGTTTATTTCTTCTTAAGTTATGAGTTATGAGAAGGACAGTCAAAGCTGTGAGCAAGAAAAGGCTATGCTGATATGCATTGCAATTGAAAAGCAACTACATTATAAATGCAAATGTGCATTTCGGTACTCAAAACAAAAGTGCTTTACTTAATATTTGGGTGTCGTACACAGATTTTAACTCAAGTTTTTTACAGTTTGTATATACACTACTTTTTCAGCCATGTTTTCAGCCAAAATGTCAAAAACAATCTTGAATCGAGAAGAATTTATTAGTAAAAAATTACTGTCTTGTTTTCAGAAAAACAAGTTCAAATTAAGCGAGATTTGCTGAAAACAAGCAAAATAATCTGCCAGAGGGGTAAGCAAAATAATCTCATTTCAAACAGAAAACAAGATTATTTTGCTTACCTCATTGGCGGATTATTTTGCTTGTTCATGTAATAGTAAAAACATTGTAGTTTTTGAGAAAGCCCTGCATGCAATGCTTATTTCAGATGTCAGCCAATCATAGAAGTGGGCGTTTCCATTGAGGTCTCGTAGCAGACACGCCCCTTTCATCTGAGCGTTCAAACCAGGGCAGAAAATGTGCTTTCAAATGCAGTTCATGACCACTTTAATTTATTGAAAGAACCAATGAGCGATATGTGTTCAGAAAGCACAAGAGAGCGTCTTAGGTTGTCTTCAATAGAGTGAGAATCCAATTTTCTGCTCTTTGCAACAAAAAAAAGCCATTAAAGGTCTCAGCGCTGTTGGCAGAGAGAATGAATTAGTCACAAAGATGACGTTCAGGGCCAGCGAAAGCGTTCCTGTGGCTTCTCCCAGCAGACCGGAGGATGTAGATCCATAACCAGCGGTAATATGCGATGAAATTCATACACACGCAGGGTTTAGTGCTGCTAGTTTGTGTACTCTCTGAGGCCGTAGCAAATCTACTTACTCTACTTAGTCTACTTGAAGACTGAAGGGAGGAAGCTGTAGGACACCAGAGCTGCTCAGAGGAAAATAAACTGCAGAAATGCTTAATCCTTTTTGTTACAGGAGCGCTTCCCATGTTTGGGATTGTTTGTTGCGCCCTCTACAGGACAGGTGATGCATTAAAGCCACAGGTGTTTCCGTTCAACCTATTCTGCTTTCGATTTCAGCTGACATACATTTTGTTTTCCTTCAACCTTTAGCTTTCAAATTGGTGTACTGTAATACTGTAATACGCAACTTGTTAATCCAACTCAATATTCAGACTTCTTTAGCATTTCTATGTACTTTTGTGATTTTTATGGTTTCTATAATCACATCCATCTGGACTGAGTCAAGTTCATTTGCAACCCATTTTATATTTTGAATTTTTTTCTCATTCACAATATAACCAGATATATATGTATATATATATATATATATATATATATATATATATATATATATATATATATATATATATATATATATATATATATATATATTATTTATTTTATTTATTTATAAGTTTCAGAACCAATTTTTTTAACTCATTCTTTTGTGCCAAATATTTTTCAAATGTATTCCTTGCCTAAAACTATATCTATCTATCTATCTATCTATCTATCTATCTATCTATCTATCTATCTATATTTTATTTTATGTATATGGACTATTTTGCTTATTTTTTTCTAATAAAATTATGTCATGAATGCTTCTGAAATGACAATAATTTGGATAACTGCCATATCTGCAATACCTTTTTGCGCTCGTAAAGCTTTAAAACAGTTGTTGGAAAACGTATTGTGGAGTAACATCAAGAAGCAACTTTCTTTTAATGATTTCTGCGGAAAATTCACATCACAAACGCTTTCTCCCAGCAGATCTGGACCGACCCGTTTCTACTTGACTCTCTTTCCTTAAAATATTTGCCTGGCTGCTCAAAAAACGAGTAAATAAATAAAAAGTCTGTCAGACGGCTTCTTCGCGTGAAACACCAGCTGAAGCACGTCGCATTCTCTTTCTGTCATCTTTACACCTGTTCACACACGCAGATGAACTCTATACGCTTGTTTGCGTTTATAAAAGCACGAGGCTGAAGAGACACTGCGCCGTTTTCCCTCCGAGGCCTCGGTGAAGCCCGACAGATCCATCACCATCTTTACTGTCAAAACACAACTAAAATATTCAATGGTATTACTCTGGTATCCTTTGGAGCACCTTACTATGGTATCAGATACAGTACAATCACTGTACAATGGCGCATATTTTTATAGAGTGTTTAAGCAGGCTGCTCTCTTCTCCGCCGTCTCTTTAAATGCATCTGAGGGTGTTTTACAGCGCTTTTTTTTCTTCTGCACTGGCGATGAGCCGTTGTCTGTTTAAATTCAGATGAGGTTTGGATAATGGAGCTCAGACCGTTAACAACCATCCAGACAAATTGAGCTGCTCACCACTGATTTCTTATTCTCTGTGATGTGAGCAAGAGCCGGAGGTCTTTTCAGCAGCATAATCTCAGCCAAAGCTCTGACGGCAAAACCATGTGGACTGTGTACAGCCAGTTATCAGAATGTGTTAATATTTCATTTAGGCAAAACTCCCACCATTTATTCCTTGGGAGCTTTGCAGGATGCTCCCGTTTGACGGACAGGTTTTCTAGAGCGGGGATTACCCCAGGACTTAAAACACTCGTCGACTGACTTCAACGAAACTTTAATTTAGTCCTTATATAAGTGTTCGATAAACAGTTAGTTGAGTAATTTGCATTGGAGACACGCAATTGACATTAGAGCGTCTATTTTTACCCTGCCAGTTAAAACGGTTCGTGCATAAAAATCAAGCCATATTAAATAATAAGTTGAAATCACGACCATAGTTGTAAGATAAATGAATTATGACATTCAAAATTTCTACTTAGCTGAAATTGATATACTGTGAGAGATAAAGTTGAAATTATGACATACTATAAAATTGAAAAAATCCTATACGAGAATAATAATTTTGGCTTAGTGTTTGTCTTTACATCGAGTCATTTTGCAGACGCTTTCATCCAAACAATTAGGGAATACATAAAGCGCTTCATCTTAAAGAGGCAGAGAGACAGAGGAAGTGCTCGTAATACCGGCCTCAGAGGCTTGGGTACGCGCTAAAAGATTTTTTAATCTTATAGGATTTTCAAAACGTGAGCGACCTCAAACACGAGGACGAAAAAATCCTAAATTTCATCGTTTTGCTCCTGTAGTGTGTGTTGTGCTGTAACGTGACAAAGTCCCGACTGTGAACGCGGGAAATCTCGCAATATCACTCGAGACTTGAGAATAAAAATGTTTTCCAAGACACGTCGTATAAACACTCGACAAGCTGGCCCTGAAGCGCCGCTCTGCAAATCGGTTGGTGTTTTGTTGTTGCGCTTCGGTCTTCTGTCAGCTCGCTTTCTGATTGGATAATGTTTCATTTCACGTGATGATCTCACTTGGGTTTGTTCTCGGGGTTCCACCCACACGTCAGGATTTTTGGTCGAAAGTACTCAAATATTTCCGGTCGGGAAATACTCCACGTGTTGAATATTTACATTGGCGACCGGGGCGATGTTTCTCCGAGCAGATTTAGTCACTCTTGACACACACCACACCACAGGAAACTCTGAATAGATCATCTTTAGAAACACCAAGACAATCGGGGCGTTACCTCGATTGCGGAAAAGACGAAATCGGCTCAATGTCTTGTGGCGCATACCCAGCCTAAGTACAAGCTGGAAAGGGAAAGGCATAAATGGAGAGATTTTTAGCGTCAATGAGTTTGACAGAGATCCATCATGACATTTTCTCTCATGATTGTGGCTTGCTAAAAATTGTATTTCATAACTAGAAAGTACATTTCCTGAAGAAAATGTGAGTGGTGCTTGCCGTGGCAAAACTCGGCCTCGGTTGCTAGGGTAAATATGTTGGTTGCTAGGAAGCAGCTTGGTAGCTGACAATGATGATACTCTTGTCACTATGAATGATAAAAACCAACCCCCATGTCTCTATGACATTCCGATTGAAAGATATGCCCGTTTGAGTCAGGGTTGCTAGGGTGTTTGATAATGGTTGCTAAGGCGTGGATAGGAGATGTCTATGGTGACTCAGGATTGGCTGTTTGCTGCCCTGAGTCAATCGCACCCACCCCATGTCTCTGTGACGTTCTGTTTTGAAGATATGCGAGTTTGGATTTTGGTTGCTAAGGTCATCGATAATGGTTGCTAGGGCGTGGCTACGAACAGCGGAAGTAGTTCATGATTGGCCGTTTGCAGCCCCGAGTCAAACGAGCCCACCCCCATGTCTCTATGACGCTCTGATCCAAAGATACCCATCTGAACCATTATAATGGCAGTCTATGGAATCTGTTGCTAGGGCGCTCTAAATGGTTGCTAGGGCGTGGCTTGACACCTTCATAGTGATTCAGAGACTTTGATTGGTTCGCTGAGTAAAACGAGCCCACCCCCACGTCTCTATGACATTTTAATGCAAAGTTATATTGATTTGCAAAATTCTTATGTAAATTACCATAGTAGGAAAAACACATGTGCAGTTTGACCCTCACCATAGTAAAAGTTTGGAGGTCTCTTGCCCCAGGGTAAAACTTTTACCCCACTGTGTGGTATGTTCTCGCTCAGCTTGATAAAGTCTTCAAATCTGGTGATTTACAAGTCTGTGCGATATTCTCGCTCTGCGCTTCACGATCCGTCAAAGTTTGGCGCAATGTTAAGTCTATGGGATTTTTCGCCCGATTTTTAGCCCGGTGTACGAAAATCGTCGCCCGATCGCTTATAAAAGTCATAGCACATCTTTCCACAATACCCATACGATTTGGCGCCCGTTTCAGGGTGTGTGGCAAAAACTCTGCGGGACTAGTTACGCGCCGAAAATCATACGGAATCTATAATAAGAATAATAATAATAAGTAAGAACTAGAAAGTACATTTCCTGAAGAAAATGTGAGTGGTGCTTGCCGTGGCAAAACTCTCGCTCGGCTGCATGACTAGCATGTCGTTAGCATGACTAGCATGTCGCTAGCATGTTTTTAGCATGATTAGAAAAGTGACTAGCATGTCGCTAGCATGTTTCTAGCATGATTAGCAAGTGACTAGCATGTCGCTGCATGACTAGCATGTCGCTAGCATGTTTTTAGCATGATTAGCAAAGTGACTAACATGTCGCTAGCATGACTAGCATTTCGCTAGCATGTTTTTAGCATGATTAGCAAGTGACTAGCATTTCGTTAGCATGACTAGCATGTCGCTAGCATGTTTTTAGCATGATTAGCAAGTGACTAGCATGTACTAAGATGACTAGCATGTCGCTAGCATGTTTTAGCATGACTAGCATGTCGCTAGCATGTTTTTAGCATGATTAGCAAAGTGACTAGCATGTCATGCTAGCATGACTAGCATGTCGCTAGCATGTTTCTAGCATGATTAACAAGTGACTAGCATGTCGCTAGCATGACTAGCATGTCGTTAGCATGTTTTTAGCATGATTAGCAAAGTGACTAGCATGTCGCTAGCATGACCAGCATGTCGCTAGCATGTTTTAACATGATTAGCAAGTGACTAGTATGTCGTTAGCATGACTAGCATGTCGCTAGCATGTTTTTAGCATGATTAGCAAGTGACTAGCATGTCGCTAGCATGACTAGCATGTCGTTAGCATGTATTTAGCATGATTAGCAAAGTGACTCAGCATGTCGCCCAGCATGACTAGCATGTCGCTAGCATGACTAGCATGTCGCTGCATGTTTTTAACATGATTAGCAAGTGACTAGCATGTCGTTAGCATGACTAGCATGTCGCTAGCATGTTTTTAGCATGATTAGCAAGTGACTAGCATGTCGTTAGCATGACTAGCATGTCGCTAGCATGTTTTTAGCATGATTAGAAAAGTGACTAGCATGTCGCTAGCATGACTAGCATGTCGCTAGCATGTTTCTAGCATGATTTGCAAATGACTAGCATGTCGCTAGCATGACTAGCATGTCGCTACGCTGTTCTGATGCAAAGATATAGGTCTTGCTAAAAGGTTGCTAGGGTGTTTGATAATGGTTGCTAAGGCGTGGATAGGAGATGTCTATGGTGACTCAGGATTGGCAGTTTACTGCCCCGAGTCAAACGATCCCACCCCCATGTCTCTATGACGCTCTGATCCAAAGATACCCATCTGAACCATTATAATGGCAGTCTATGGAATCTGTTGCTAGGGCGCTCTAAATGGTTGCTAGGGCGTGGCTTGACACCTTCATAGTGATTCAGAGACTTTGATTGGTTCGCTGAGTAAAACGAGCCCACCCCCACGTCTCTATGACATTTTAATGCAAAGTTATATTGATTTGCAAAATTCCTATGTAAATTACCATAGTAGGAAAAACACATGTGCAGTTTGACCCTCACCATAGTAAAAAGTTTGGAGGTCTCTTGCCCCCCAGGGGTAAAACTTTTACCCCACTGTGTGGTATGTTCTCGCTCAGCTTGATAAAGTCTTCAAATCTGGTGATTTACAAGTTTGTGCGATATTCTCGCTGCGCGCTACGAGCCCGTCAAAGTTGGTCGCAATGTTACGTCTATGGGATTTTTCGCGATTTTTAGCCCGGTGTGCGAAAATCGTCGCCCGATCGCTTATAAAAGTCATAGCACATCTTTCCACAATACCCGCATACGATTTGACGCCCGTTTCAGGGTGTGGCAAAACTGCGGGACTAGTTCTGCGCCCAAAATCGTCTGGGAATCTATAATAAGAATAATAATAATAAGTAAGAATAAGTATGAGGAATAGTAATAGTGTGCTTTGCCTTGAAAGGCAAGCACCACTAATAAGTATGAGAGAATAGTAATAGTGTGCTTTGCCTTGAAAGGCAAGCACCACTAATAATAATAAGTAAGAATAAGTATGAGGAATAGTAATAGTGTGCTTTGCCTTGAAAGGCAAGCACCACTAATTATTACAGTATGTCAGAGTTACAAAAAAGTATGTCATGCTTTCTATTTTTTTGTCTCATAGTTATATGTTGTAGTAATGACTTTTTATGTCTTCCATGAGTTTCGAAGCAAAATAAAGCGGTCCTAAATAAACCAGTGTTTGAACGAATTGATTGAGTAAATGATTCAGTGACTCACAAAGGCTTGTCTGATTCCCGAATGAATCATCTTTCAGTTCGAATGTAAACACCTTCAGGGTGTTTATTTCGACACCAAAACCAAACAAACGAAGACTTTAAAATCCCAGGTAAATGCAGTTATCTTATGTTGTGTTTATATATGAGCGGATCTTCGGTTATGAGTGTTTTGCTGCTGTTTTTGTAGTAGAATCAATGGAAAACCATTTGTATTTCCGTGATTGCTTTGCACTTGATGTAAAGATTTGGTTTACTGAGTTTATTTTCTCCTTCCGAACAAACCGGCCTTTTTTAAAAGTTTTTGTTAAAGCTGTAGGGAATTTAAGCAGCAGCTCCTTATTATGTAAATGCCCCCGTATGACAGAATATCTAGAGTTTGACAAAAGACGACATGTTTTTACTCAATAGAATGATTGACAGTCACTAGCAGGTCTACTTTGCTGCTGTTAGACAAAATACTGAAATCAACAACAAATGGAAATAAATCTGTTTATCATGCAGACGGAGAGAATGAAATAAATCCTCTCACTGAACTGTATTACAGAAAAGGCTTGTAAGCTTTTTTCACAGGCTTTATCAGCAGCCAGAAAAGAGCCTGTCCTAAATTAAATTAATACTTCAATAAAATTCCCCAGGGGCGCCTAGACCGGAGAAAATCCTGCTTTTATGCCCTCTGAGAATGAAACTATGACTTAAACCAGAAAATACTGAGGAAATAAGACTGAAATATAGCAAATGAATATTTGATGTCATTGCATATATAGGTCTAAAGACATTTATTTTTGTCTAATAATACTAATCATATTGAATAGGAAACCTCTTTTTTGTTTTGAATGGCTGTGAAATTAACGGTAAAAATACTGTAAAAATACTACAGTAAAAAGTGGACATTGCATGTAATTCTATGGTAGTGTACCATTTTTGGAGGTGAAAAAAAACTATATTTTTCATTAAATAACCATAAATGCATAAATAGACATGGACATCCCTGTATTACATTTAAAATGTTATGTTTTGTTGTTGTTGCTGAAATAACTTTTTCTTTTGTTTTTTTATCACTTGTGTTGCATGTTACACCTAGTGCTGTTTCATGCATATTCTGATGGTGTTAAGTATTTGTGTGAATGACACTGCGTACCTTTTTTATATTTTATTGTTTAAAAGCTACCTGTGACTCATCACGTGACTTTTGATCACCACCTGCATTTGCTGTTTATCAGTGTGTGTGTGTGTGTGTGTGTGTGTGTGTGAATATTTTAATTTTAAATTTATTCCGATGACAAGCTGCATGAGTTGTGATGACATTATATATATATATTGAATAAACCCATTGGAGTCCATTGAGTGTCGGCTGGCGTAGGTGTAGACTGTTTACTAATATCACGAGCGCTGAATGGATTCGGGCTGACCGAAGGAGACTGCGGTGTGGGCGTTTTAGAGGAAGTGCGGTGAATGAGGAAGTCTCTCACTTTAATCCAGCCACAATAGCCGGATTTGTCCGACCCCCTCACAGGTAGGAGGGCGGCGTTCGAAAATCCTCTATTCTTTGAGGCTGTGTGTGTACCGCTGAGCACCGGAGCTCTGAAATGACTAGAAATGTCCTTACCCACAATCCCATTCACCCCCGAACGCCAATGCACTTCTAATGCAGTGAATTCAGCTCTTTAGTGCCGATGTGGACTGTAGCTTCTGCTTCACTTATTCAGGTTTTGCAGTTTCTATTCGAGTCTGTTTGTCATTTACTTCGTTCCAGACCCATCCGACGCTCTCCTGTGGAAGAAAGTGCTAAAGTGCTCCTTTCTATATAGCGAAAGCATATTTTGACCGGGGGCTTTCAAGATTAATCATAAATGTACTTTATATTAGGGGTCTGCAGAAGCATTCAGAGAAAAAAAAGAGTCGGGAAATATTTATTATGAAATTTGAATTATTAATAATATATCTTTTGGCTTTAGTACAATGATATTAAAGTTTAAAATTTTTAATCTTTAACAATACTTATTCTGACCTTTTACACACAGTCAAGTGAGTTTTAAATATATATTACTGTTTAAAAGTTGGGGGCCTGTAAAATGTTTTTAAAAGAGGTCTCTTTTATTTTACAGTCATTGTACGATGTTAACTGAACCTTTTTGCTACTTGAAATAACAACATGAAATGAATAAAATCTAATTAATTGAAAGAAATTTGATTAGCAGGTTGCCATGGCAACATTTGTGGTTTTGATTTGAAAGACTAAAATAACTACTGGCTAAACCTGAAATAAAAAGAATAGAAACCACATAAAAAGCCAACAAAAATTAACAGAACAAAATTATATGCATATATAGGTCATATATGCTAAAGACATTTATTTTTGTCTAATAATACTAATCATATTGAATAGGAAACCTCTTCTTTTTTTTTTTTTAAATGGCTGTGAAATTAACTGGTAAAATACTGTAAAAATACTACAGTAAAAAGTGGACATTGCATGTAATTTTATGGTAGTGTACCATTTTTGGAGGTGGAAAAAAACTGTATATTTTACAGTAAATAACCATTTATTTTGAAAGACTAAAATAACTACGGCTAAACCTGAAATAAAAAGAATAGAAACCACATAAAAGCCAACAAAAATTAACAGAACAAAATGACTTGAATTAAACTAATAATGAAAAAGAAATGATAAAAGATTCAAAATATTAACAAACTATGATAGCACCTGAACAATATTAAAATAACGCTCTCTTCTGCTAACCAAGGTTGCATTTATTTGATCAAAAAATACTGTGAAATTGTGAAATATTATTACAATTTAAAATAAAAGTTGTATGTGTGAATATATGTTGAAATGTAATTTATTTCTGTGAATTTTCAGCATCATTACTCACACGATCCTTCAGAAATCATTCTAATATGCTGATACGATGCTCAAGAAACATTTCTTGTTATCCTCAATGTTAAAAAAAGTTGTGTTGCTGTATATATTTAGTTTTTTTTTCATGCTTCTATGATGAACGTAACGTTTAAAAAACAGCATTTATTTGCAACATTAACCTTATTTATATCTTTGATGTCAGTTTTGGTGCAATTTAATGTTTGTCCAATGACGTCTTCCAGGTGGTCTGATGTAAAAGATCTGCAAGCGTTCAGCGGTCTATCGCATCTTTTTGTCCGGTTTGGTCGAGGTCGTTCAATCGCTCCACGATGATGCCCCAAACTCAACCTCAGACCTCACCCACCCTTTAACATTCAGCCTGTCGCTCCAGTAATCTCTGTAAGGAATTCATGCTAACGAAGTGTCTCTAAATTCCGTCATCCCGTCTTTAGCGTGTCTCATCTCCATGTATCCGACCGCTAAATGGCAATTCCATCAATGGCCTGTCAGGGCCAGAGACGGCGGCGTCTCTGAGGGGAGTGAGGCTGCATTAATTATGACTCGGAGCGACAGTTAATCTTTGCCGTTTTGCTCCGGGAGACGTTGGGATATGCCACCCGTTTAGAGCCAGGTCAAAGCCCTTGACCCTTGAACACATGCACGCATAAAGCCAGAGATCTGAATCCCTCCCGGGCCGCGTGTTGATGCACCCTCACGGACGCTCTGAACTCTCCGGCCTGGGTTGATACGTGCCAGCAAGCAGACTCCAGCCAAGTGTTTGTGGGTAGCTGTTCAGATTGCATTTGCAGAGTTAACGTTGCGCTAGTGTTTAACGCTCGAACGCGCTCTGTGTTTACGGTCAGACTTTGGCGTTGGTTGTGCTGCCAAAGGGCCTGCCCGGACTTGGCTTGAATTCTGATGTAGTGACAGCATTAATGATACAATTAGCCAAGGAAGAGAGCTAAGGACTGTTCGGAAGATCTTAAGCCGGTTATATATGCGCGTAATGCATATTTATGGCGTGGGTGTTTTCTAGAGGCTTGAATATGTCTGAAGTTGGGCCGTGACATGAACTCTTTTCGTGGTGGAACACGTAAGAGATGAAGCTGTAACCGCGGATTAATGTGCAAACACAAGATGCAAAACGTGTCCTATTCTGCAATAGATACTTGAAATAAAATGAGCATTAGCTGAAATTAAATCAAATTTAAAAAGCTATAGTTGTCATTTCGGTTTGGTTTAATTTATTAAATAAATAGATGCTATGTAGATGCTATGATGTACGTTTACAACTTGATTCATAGACATGAATTGTATAAAATGAAAAAATATTTGATATTTTGCATTACATTATTTTACAAATGCTGTAGTCCTAGATAGTTCACGGAAGCTTTAGCCTATTACTAGCATCTGAACGCACTCTTCAGCTGCGCAGACGGCACGCTCTCTGTAGTTATTTTGCTCAAAGTAACTCAAAATTAATACAAGAGTCATATAATGCATTTAAATGTCGAGACAGTAACATTTTAAAGTAAAGAACTAGATTTGAATAACAGTAACAAGAAATCTATAATGTATTACAGTATTACCGTTAATCTGCCAATCGTGTGGAGACTGGTCCATATGGATCACAGATAATCCCTAATAATGATTAAAAATCGTTTTCTCTGCTACTAGAGCGAATGGGATTTTTATTTCAGGAACTGTTGCGCTCCATCGCAGTGCAATTCATAACGTAAGCATGCGTTGCATTGACAGCGTCGCTGCAGGGGCATTAGCATAAAATACCATTTTCTACACTAAATTGTAGCCCCTTTCATCTCAACTGCCGTCATTGAGGAGCAACAGTTTGAAGGGAATCTTACTGAGCAAGTGACATTCTTATAGTTAGCCACTTGAGATAAACACATGCAGTTTAATGACAGATACTTACAGGAAAGTGCGCAAAAGTGCATTCACAAAGAGCACGTCGAGGTCACGGGTTTGATTCAAAACTTTAATGCACGAAAGCTGCTTTTCCGTAAAAAAGTCTCGCGTGCGTTTAAAGGAACATTTCTAACTCCCCTAGAGTTACACAGTTGAGTTTTGCTGTTTTTGAATCCATTCAGCCGATAGCACTTTTAGCTGTAGCTTAGCATACACCATTAAATCTGATTAGACCGTTAGCATCACACTCAAAAATGAGTTTTGATGTTTTTTCCATTTAAAACTTGGCTCTTTTATAGTTGCAGCGTGTACTAAGATAGATGGAAAATGAAAAAAATGCCATTTCCTAGGCCGATACAACTAGGAACTGTATATTCATGAGTAAAGGGACTCGCTTTCACCCAGACCCGACCAACAGCCAGCTGTCACGCTCAGAGACACGCGTTCGCGTCCCAAACCGAGGTTGTTTAACC
>NC_056716.1:17203107-17223107 GCF_018831695.1 Puntigrus tetrazona
TTAGTAATTGCACAGAATGATTAGTCGTTACTTCGTATTGCGACACGTAATAAAATTAATAATTAACGCCACGACCAACATCATAAGCTTTCCCTTTTATGTAATGTTTCGTCGCTTAAATGCCGAAAATGCATAAGAAATGCTACATGTGAGATGCTTGAGGCTTGAGAAGATCGCTCTTCCATTGAGAACAATAAAAGAAACAAAAGATCTCTGTTGATGAGATCTGAGAAATGATTGATGGAGAAACACATTGCAGTGCCTATGTTTTTCGAATTTGACAGCAAAAGCGCAGAAGCTGGCGGGAGTTTGCAATCGCATTAAAAGTGTCTACCAGAACATCACCAGACAGAGTTACAGATGCAACGCGTTAACAGCGAAAGCATCGCGGGATGCAACGAAGCGAAAGCTTCCAATCATGTGAGCAGAAGAGGCTCCACGCCAGTTACGCTGGCATTTGCTCTGTGGCAGTGAGCCCAACACACAGAGATGCGCCCACCGACCCACTTTCTTTCAGAACGACACGGAAACAGTCGCCGGCGCAGCCAATGTGTTTTCAGACACGCCGCCACAGCTTCACGCCCATCGTTGCGTTACAGCTGTTTCCGCGACGAGCTATCGCGTTTTTCAACGAGAAAAATAAAGTCAATTACGAATGAGCCAACCTTTAATATGTTTTCAGAGTTGTGGGATGCAGGAAGGAATACAAGACTATTACCTGAAACATTACGCAATTTAAAATAAAGGCTTTCATGATAACATATATAAAAATTGTAGCTTTAGCGCGCTGATTTTTTTTCAAACATTACTTAAAGTCATTTAATTATTATTAATAATGAAAACAGTTAGCTTTGGTGAAATATGATATGTTTTATTCTCGATGAATTGAAAGTTCAACAGATAGTTTAATTATAAATATCTACATTTAGTCAATTTATTCATCTGATTAATAAAAGTAATGTTGTCTTCAGTATTGACGATTAGCAATATATCATAAAATATCATATTTAAAAAATGCATTATCACATTAATGCAATTTACAGCAAATATAGCACGGCCAGAAACTACAACATTAAAAATAAAATTACTGTACAATATATCTTTCTTTCTTTCAGATTTTTGCCGAAGTAGTATCATGTGCTTCTTGTCGTTTTGTGAGATTTTCTCGATGTTTGTATAAACACACCTGAGAACTGTAATGAAAAGTTGAATAAGAGAAAAGAGTTAACGCTGACGCCTTCTCCGAGTTCAGGCTGGTTACTGCTGGCCAAATCACGCTAGCGATCCACAATCAGACGCTAGTTATCGCAGTTCAATCAGACCGTATCTGTCTTCGATTAATTCCTCGGTCATTTCCACTGTACTACTACCTCGATGATTTGAGCCGTGAGGCTATTTTTTAAAGGCCGTGAATACATAGATGAAATTCATGAACCAGAACTGTCATTTCGGGATTTAATGTTGCTTTATTTTCGATACACCTTGTTGTTCACAAAAGCTATTCACAGCGTGTGTGTGTGTGTGCGGTGCAGTTTTCTAAATAGATCATTAGCCGTGCCGTTACGACAAATGAGCAAACAAACACACGCTGAGCTTTCGCTTAAGATTGATATTCGAGCGCCGCTCCTTTTACCGAATTACGGGTTAGCAAATGGAACACGAGCAGCTCATATTTGCGGTACGCACTACATGAACAGATTGTTCAATGAGCGTCGCTACCAGCATAAGCGTAAATGCTCCCATCATCTCGGTTAAAGCGCTGTCTGGCATTTGATTCACTTTCACCAGGCTTGGGACAGACACAAGAGCATGAGAGTAGTGTTGTAATGCAAGAAATAAAGCACACAGTTCTAAAAATGCCAAACATTTGGGCGTTATATTGGCCGAAAATACAGCAGCATTTACTTGTGGAGTCATGGACAGGTATTGCAGCAGACGCGGGCCTGCAAAATGGTTCGACAGAATTTAATGCGTTGCCCGCTGTTGGGGCGTTTCGCTGTTA
The DNA here is from genome assembly GCF_018831695.1 of Puntigrus tetrazona. Classification (NCBI taxonomy): domain Eukaryota; kingdom Metazoa; phylum Chordata; class Actinopteri; order Cypriniformes; family Cyprinidae; genus Puntigrus; species Puntigrus tetrazona. The sequence goes on from NC_056716.1 coordinate 17,205,110, forward strand.
ATTGTCTTTTTCAGAGAGCAAAGCCATCTGGCTCATCTATTCATTATCAGCTGTGCCAGATTCGGACGGCCTGTTCGCCTCAGGCTCATGCTGCGTGAAAGGCGTTCATTTTGTGTTCAAACATACCTTCTGGTCGCGCGACGACCGACATCTGCGCCACCGCACCAGGGCTTGGGATTACGATAAAGTATAGATGCAGCAGAAGTTGATAGCGTATGTTAATTGCAAGAAATAGTGCCACATACTTTGCAGCTTAAAATGTGCCAAAATAAAGATTTATAGCGTTACCTTGGTGAAAATAAAGCTCTGGGTAAGCTTCTCAGCAGCATTTCACCTGTGAGCTCCTCTTGATATGTGACAGAAGATGGGCTCGTGTACTTTGCTGATTTCAGTCATTTTTGTCTGACAGAATTTTTAATGTGCGTCAGTTCATCCTGCTTACGCCTCATATCATGACCTTTCTCAGATATGCGCCATCTGGGTGAATGGGTGCTTACTTTTCACTGACGACACATACTTGTTTCACGCCAGATTCGACGTTGTTCGCCCTCGTGTCTTCATGCGTGTGTAGCTGGGCGTTCATTTTGCTCGATAAACATCTTCTTCTGCCAGCAGACGATCACTCGTGCCGATTGTGAGTTGACAGTGAGAATAGATGGGCATAAGTTGATTTTATTTTTCAAATTATTGCGCTCGCCACCACTATCGCCAGCAGATATAATATCACCTATTAATTCGCGTGGTAAATATAAATTAAATGTACTTATTTCGTGATCGTTAAACAGTTTTCGGGTAGCATGATCCCTTCAGAAATACGGACATGTTAAAGCTCAAGACGCATTTCGATTTCAGTAAATGAAAAACAAGGCGCTGCTGAATATTTATGAAAAGCACTTTCATGATTTCTTAATGATTCAAAAATAAAATGAGAACATTATATTGTCCATTTTACCATAGCAGTGATTCCGATGAATAAAAGTAATACTTTTCATGCTTGGTGTTGGCGCATGGTACAGTACAAATCACACACGAAAAGTGAAACGCAGCTGCTCCCGCTGTTTCTGTGTTAATAAAGCAGACGCTATTGCACCGCTTTTTTATTTCGTTATGCCGTTTTCCAACAAATTTTCCTCGTGAACACGCAGAGTTTCAGCCTGTGCAGATTGCTTCTACCAGTCATTAGAAAATATGTGAGTAAAGCACATTCAGACAGCAGCAGAAAATGACCGCGATGCACCACATAACGGGCCGCGTCTCATCATCAATGTACCAACAGTGATCACCAGCTCATGCCGTGAGCGGAAGAGAGCCAGAAAACATCACCAATAAAGCCGGGTCGTGCAGCCAATTGTCAGAGTCAGACAGACGCTCAGTCAATGAATGATCTATTTGGGCGATGCGCTCATAGAATGACTGCCTGGTTATTCTATTATGCCAAAGTGAAGATTTAGGTTTCGTACACTGCGCAGTCTTTCTCACCAATAAAGTTTGTTATTATTTTTTAAATTGTAGGCAACAGCTGGGGATTTGAGTTATTTCAAAACGATACCTTAGCGATACCTGGAATAAAAATACATTTTCATAACATTACGCGTAAGCAAGATAAGAACAAAAGAATACCTCGAGCAGTATTTTTGCTATGTTCCCGTGAAAATGAAAGACATGAATGAACATGCGCCATCATTTGTTATATAATAAACTTCTGCATAAAAATCATCACGAACAAGAGTGATTGGAGAGAATGCTGCCGTGGTAACGAGCCAAGAAGAAGAAAAACGCTTCTTAAAAATAGTTAAAATAAAGATTTAAATAAGGGTGAAAATAAAGCTTTCAGTTTGGCAAAGAATAGCAGCATTTACTTATGTTCTCTATGGATGTTCAGATTAGAGTAAATACTTCCCGCAAAATGTTAAAAGTATGGTTTCTGTCATTTTTATTCGACAGAATTTTAATATGTCACTTATGCCTCGCGCTAGATTATATTCATCTTTTCTTCCTCATATATCTGCTCATTCTATATCCATACAGAGCCAGCCGTTAGATCGCTATGCCTCGTAACAGTGTAAAGCAAGTGTCCATTTTGATTGACATACATAGCTTCGTGTTGATTCTGTGCCGTTATCAAAGCTGTTCAAACAATTTTTGAAATGCTGATGACGTAGAACGTTGTTCATTACCTTTGACAGCTGCAATGACTCGCAACGTTCAAAACGCTGGCGTTACTCAAACGACTCCCATCGGTTTCCCTCTACACTGAGACAACATTGGCCGCCCGTTCGTTCTAGAAACTATTTTTAAAGCCTGTCGCACAGCAAATTACATAATCAAGAGCTGCCGTTTTTTGTAATAATTATATATCAGAATTTTTCAGTTGGTCAGTTCAGGACTTACGAAAATAGATCGTTTTCGTGTTTGGAGACAGATTAGAGTGTCGATCTTCGCCATAAGTCAACAGCCCGCATTTCGAAATGACATTATACCGGCCACTATTTACTTCACATTTTTAGATCAAAAACACTTACGGTCATATCGTCAAAAAGAAATATTTTGCCAAATAAAAAGTTAGAGTATTTGGTACCTTTTTATAGAATCAAAATCGACATTTCGGTCATTTTGTGAAATATTTTAAAGCGTGCAGTATTAACAGGCTCGACGGGTCGAACAGTGGTTTCAGATATCGTTGTTAGCGTTTCTTTTTGCATTGCGATACAGATTCGCATCTTCCGTGCAATTTTGAAAGCATTGCTTCGTATCGCTTAAAGAGCATCTTCGCCGTTGTAATACCGGTCTTCCCGTGATGTGGACGAGTTAACGCCTGAAACACACGTTGAGAGACGCGACGAACTCGCCCGTCGCGCACGCGAATAAAAACAGTTACTACCGCTGCATGTGTCAGCTGACAGGAAGAGTAGATCAAGTGTCCGAAAGAAAAACAGAAACCACAACGTGCAGCGATTTTCAAATGGAGTTATGTTTACAAATAGGTCAAGTCACTAAACATTACTTAAATATATATACAGAGCTAAAATGCAGCACCTGATCATCGTTCGTTCTCAGTATATTCAGCTATTCAAGTTACGCTTGACTAATGTAAAATAAAATAAAATATGAATAATAATAATGGCTGGTTACTGTATATTTAAAAGCACCATAATAATATAATATAATATAATATATAATATAATTGATCAGATCTCATATTATTGAATATTTAAATGTAGTTTGAGCATGTATATTTTTTGCATAATTATATGCTATATATAAGAGTTAGTTTAATATATAAACATAATAAATTTTTATTATGTTATTTTATTTTATATATATATATATATATATATATATATATATATATATATATATTATAATATATACATGTAAATAAAATGTATATATATATATACATTTATTTGTTATTATTTGTTGTCTTCAGAAATATAGTACGCATTTAATAATTTAAAAATGTTAATATTTACAAAGAATAAGAACTCATTTGAATAGTTCGAAGTTAGTTTGTGCAAAGTATTTGATTTTGAGGACAATTGGTGAAATCAAAATGATTTTCATTAAGATGTGTTTTTGTGTCGTGTAAGAAATGAGGAGATATTATCAGACAGCATTCAGCCAGTAGTCATAGCCTCTAAAAGTTCGAATGTAGTGTTCCAATCATGCAAGTGGTGGTTTTTTTCAGCGAGTGTTTTCCTTCTCAATATCTAGCAGATTGACATGGGTTTTGTGAAATCGTGACATTGTTCGAATGTTACGAGACACAAAGCCCTTCCCGAGCGAGGTCTTTCTGAGAAGGCCGAGCCTCGAGCCGAATAGCGCTTCGATCGAACGCTATAGTTCAGAAAGAAGAAAACATTTCACACAAGCGCCGCTGTAACGAAGTTTTCTGTTGTTGCAAATGCACGCCGTGAGTACAGTTGCTGCAGTTTATCTCGCAAAAATGATCAGAGCACAATAACACAATGCGTTCACGCTGGTTTCATCGGTGCCGTGTTGGTACGGCGCAATAAAAGCTTATCGCGCGCAGTTTCAAGAACTGACACCGGCACCACATCGCTTTAACGAACTTGTCGTGTCAAATTGTCGGCTGAAGAACGCACTGAAATAAAAACGAGCACGAAATGAATTAAATATATACATTAAATAATATATATTAAATATGAAATATTTTATATTAACATATCAACTTATTTGTTTGAATAAGTTAAAATAAATTGATTGCAAATACATATCTAAAAATAAAACAAACAGCACGCATAATGTGGCTTGAAATACCTAAAGAATACACAATTGTACATTTATTTATGCACTTGCACAAAAGACGATTCAGCCGACGTTTATCATTTTATAAAAATCCCTGTTAATGTCGGTCTGTTACGGATGTGTTTACTTCAAAATAATATACTGTTGAAACAATCTCTGCTTTTCAGCCTTGTTCAGACATCTTTACCACCAAAGCGACATAAAACATCGTCACGCATTGAACGGTCAAGCCGAGAAACGAACAACGCGCTTTTCGCTCATTACATTTTTTCACGCCAGAATGTTCACCGGAGCAGAAACATGCAATGAAACTCGCATTTTAGTACAGGTTTAGCAAGTTGTGCCCAGCATTGATTTCTCGTCACAAATATGATGCGTCACTCTGCTCAGCGAACCATTATTCGTGAGCCGATTTCGGAACGGAGTTTACCAGTTCTCGCTCGCCCGTGACACAGATTTTCTGTTCTTTCAGCTTTGACAGGCACGCAGCTGATCCACGCCAAATGGTTTTGCGCGAGTAGGCTCACTGTCAGTCAATGATCCGCAGGCAGCCGCTGACGTGATGCCACCGCTTATTCGCTGTTCGTCGCATAGAGGTTACGTAAGCTTCACGCCGTATCATCCAAGCCGACCAGCAAACAGGACGCATCAATCGCTTCAGCCGTGATCAGCAAGGCGCGTTTTTATCGTAAGCCGGGTTATAACGGTCACGCCCATCACTAAAGCCTTCGCGCGTCAGACAAGGCAGTCAAAAGAAGAGATAAATGCGAAAGAAATGCAGAAATGCTGCTTCAGAATGTACTGCTTATTTTAGCAGATTTAAAACATATAATATTACATATTTGCAAAGTCATTTATTGTAACATCATAATGAAATATTTAAAACTTCTTTTTTAAATAAAAATTATTAAACACATAGCAATATACAAATGGAGAGTTTACGCAAGTTTTAAAATATAAATAAATAACATGTAAATATTTTTGTCACAAATAATGTTTGTCCATACTCCATCGACAATATGCAGATAAATAACAATATTTGATCATTTACTTATAGTTTTAAATAGCATTAAAATTTAAAAAGGAAAATGACAGTCATTATTTTTGATGAAATGCTTCAACAAACAGTCAATGTTGAACTTGTGGTTTAAGCGAATACATTGCATTTAAAAAAATAGATTTATACTGAAAACAGACACTGAATCTTATTTACTTTTAAGGTAAGTAGTTTATTAGTTACATTACCTTTTTTTTGAAAGTTGTCAGTTTTTTGTTTGCTTGCTCTAAATGTAGCTAAAATAAATTTATTGCAAACACGTATCTTTTAAAAATAAATTCAATTGCCTTTTCGTACATACGCACTGCCTTCAAATATGAAAATAATACAACAAAAACAAAACACAGCACTAATAAAGGTTAGAATATCACCCAGCATGGCACACTTATTTCGATGCATTTGTTGAATTCGACGACGCGATTCGTGAAATAAACAGCAGTTGTAAATGAAGCGCCGTTTCCGTTTTAATGAACGGCATAACAGTTATTCTTGATTAACAATAAATAGCTCAGCATGCTAAAATAGCCATCGGGGTAAATATTATGCGGTAATTAAAACATAAGCTTAATAGCGGGAGCTCACAGTTCCCATTCAAACACAGAACACAAATGTCATCAAAACACGCATTTATAGTTGTTGACCGCTTAGCTTGATTAATACATATTCGCCATACATTGCATTTCCGCCAACAGAAGTCGTTACCTTACTGATCGATTTTCACTTCGAGTCGTCATTTATCGCGTTTGAATATACCAGTCAAGCCAGGAAAATCACTGACGGTAATCTGAACATTCTGACCATAATAAAGATTGAACTGAATTTAGATCGATTCACTGGTAGTATTAAAGCCTGTTACATGCTTGGTTAAATATAAAATAAAACTAAAATATTAATGATAAAATGTATAATAAAATAAAAAATACTTATTGTTATTTTATTGTTTTTTGGTATTTTTGATTAATACTAAATATTTAGTAATAATAATAAAATAACACAAATAAATAATAATAATAAATAAATGGTTGTTGTAATACTATAATAATAATAAATAAAATGCATATTTAAACAATAATAAACATTGAATAAAAATACTTTAAATAAGACAACATTAATACCGCAAAATATGATTTAAATATGCTTGCTTGTGTTTCAGATTTTTTAAAAGTTGCTTTCGATGTGTAGAAAAAACGTATTTGCAAGCTTAGTCAGATGTTAGCTGATTTACTCACCAGACCCAGAAATGGCACCAGCAGATATGCCGGTGAATGCCATAAGCGTTGTTGAAATTAGTACATGCTGCTTTAGACTCACGCAGTAATAAAGCTGCTGTTGCTTGCTTGTATTGGATCGCGCCGTGCCAAAACAAAAATGCACACGAGCGTGAGTTCATTGTAAGTGTTCTTGCGCACATGCATTCAATACAAACTAAAGCCCAGCGAAGCTTTTATTATATAACCTGCATGAGTCTAAAAGCAGCATGAAGAATACTGAGCACGGCGACGCGCTGAAAAGTTCACCGGGCGCTTTGTCTGGCTTTTAAATCTCTTTTGCACCGCAGTTTATATAATAAAACATTCTTTTTCTAGACTTTAGTCTGAATTGAATTACATGGTCAGCAGCTTATCTGTTCGCTTGTAATGCTTTTTTTTCTCCACACATCCGAAGCAGAAAGCTTTTTTTAAAAAAATCTAAACAAAACCTAAGCAGAAGTACACATATTTTGAAAATCATATATTTTTTAACATTATTTAATGTTTGTCTTATTTAAAGTATTTTTATTCAATGATTTTTATTGGCAGTATTTTATTATGCATTTTATTTTATTATTATTGCAGTATTTTATTATGCATTTTATTTTATTATTATTGCAGTATTTTATTATGATTTACGCCTCCTCGCTATTATTATTGCAGTATTTACAGTATTAATCCAAAAATACACCAAAACAACAATAAAAATGTATCGTATTTTTTTATTTATTATACATTTTTATCATTAATGTTTTAGCTTTATTTTATATTTAACCAAGCACATGTGTGTGGGCTGGCTGCAGTTAGTCAGGTCTAGAACCAGTTCAATGCGCCTAAAGAATGAGGTCAGATGACCAGGTTATACTCACAATGGATTTTTTCCCTCGACGGCACGGACATATTCCAGGACGAAGCATGCCAGAAAGAGGAGAAAGAGTGGCTCAGGGAGCATAAGAGATCAGTCCAGAATCGGTGAAAAATGAATGTAACTCTGGCTGGGCTTATCGCAATGGTTGCGCGATAATGCATTCGTAATCAAAGTTGGTAGCAATCCAACCAACTACTCAGACGTTGACTTTTTGATGAACGACTGATGCTGTTCTGTGTTTGGTTAAGTTTGCTCAGGTCCATGTGTGTCGCCATGTTTTAATTCGTGATCAATGATTTTTTGATGAAGCATTTAATTTACTGCAATTTGTTTTATTACCTTGTTAACTAAAAGTCTTTAAAAGCATGTTGTGCCGTTTCATTAAATAACAGGAAACAGCATTTCATTTACAACTGCTTCGTTTATTATTTCACAGAGATCAAAGGCCGTCGAGTTCCAATAAAAGTACATCGAAAATAAGTGTGCTATTTCTTTTAGTGATATTCTAACCTTATTCTGTATGTGCTGTGTTTTGTTTTATTTAATATATTATTTTTCATATTTAGAACAGCACGCATGTACACTGAAAAAGACGCACTGGATTTATTTTTTAAAGATACGTATTTGCAATAAATTTATTTTAGCTACATTTAAACAAGCAAATAAAGCTGACTAACTTTCAAAAAATTAATGAAGTAAAATAAATTACTTACCTTAAAAAGTAAATAAATTCAATTAATACTGTTTTCAGTATGCATCTATTTTTTTAAATACAATGTAATTTCGCTTAAACTACAAATTTAACATTATTTGTTTATTTAGAAACGTACAAAATGCTCGTGTATGTTACTATTTTTCCTTTTAAATTTTAATGCTATTTTTACAAAATATCAAGTAAAAATGATCAAAATGTTATTTATTCATCGCCACGGATTGGATCGAATGTATTTGGTTTAAACATTATTTCCAGACAAAAAATATTTTTAAAAATGTAATGTTATTTATTTGAGCATTTTGAAAACTTGCATCGCTTCTCCATTTGTATCGCTAGCTGTGTGTTTATCGTGTTTTATTTTAAAAAAGTTTTAGCTCGTTATTTTAAGATATTTTATTATCAATGTTACAATAAATGACTTTGTATATAAATTATAATTAATATTATATGTTTTTTGTTTTTTTTAAATCAGTACTACGCAGTATTCTGGGAACGCTTGTTTCTTGCATTACTTCCTTCACCATTTATCCTCTTCACGATGCCTTTCAACTTGAGCACGCAGGTAGCTCCACGAGGCTTTGGAGTGATGCGTTTGTGGTCGATTATAATCTCCACCAAACACCGATCGCAGACGCCTGCAGATACGAGCCGAACGCTTGACTGTATTAACGCCTGAAACATTGAATCGCCGATGATACCGGCGCGGGAAACGAATCCCCACGCATCGGGGACGGACAGAAACGAGATAAACGAATGGCATCCGTCGCCAGCGGCAAGCTCCTGAGCGCTTAATAAGCCTGCGCTGATCCGCTTGACTGACAGGCTGATGGCAGATGAAAGGCCTTCTTTTCTCTTCACCTAATTAAAGGCTCATTTTGAGAGCGTGGGGATCCAGCGCTGCAGCCTCGCCCCTAAAGCTGAAGAACAGAAGAGGCTCTGTGTCCGAACAGGTGTTCAGAGCAGGAACAGCGTGTCGCCCATTCAGAAAATCAGCTCCTGAATAATAGTTCCTTTGTTAAGTCTGGCGTAATCATATTTGCTGACCGAAATCCAATGCCTGCTTTGCTCATGCTATAAAGTCTCGTTTCATTTCATGTTTGCTCGAGAAGCATTTTAGCGTAGCGTAATAGTTTTAATGAAGTAGAAAAACGATGAGCCGCTTTGTTTATTTCTCAACCCATTGTTCAATACGCGATGCGGTTTTTATGTCTACTTTAATTATGGTCGGTCACGGAAGAAAAATAAGATGTCTGAACAAAGACAGAAAAGTAGAGATTGAAACAGCAGGCCACATAATTATTTTGAAAGTAAACACATCCATGTAGTTATTTGACATTAAATAGGTTTTTATAAATAGTAAACGATACGCTCAGATACGTCTTTTTTATTGCAAGTGCATAAATAAAAATGTACAAAAAAGAGAGTGTGCAATTTCTTTTAGGTGTTTTTCAATACATTCTGTAATGCAAGGTTTGTTTTATTTATTTTTAAGATATGTATTTGCAATCAATTTATTTTAGCTACATTTAAACAAATAAATAAAGTTGATGTATTAATATAAAATATTTCATATTTAATATATATTATTTAATAATATATATTTAATTATTTTTTTTTTTCAGTATGCATTTTTATTTCAATGCATTTTAAGCGTAAATTTTATTTTGATAAAGTTCATTTAAAGCTGATATGTAGTTGTAGTTGTAGTTTGCTGAAAAAAACTGCACGATAGAAAGCTTTCTTTATTCATATTTTCCAACACAGCACCATTAAATTAGCTAATATTAGGCCTTATTATTATTATTGCTCTGAATCCATTTTTTTTACTTGAGATCGCCTAGCAACCATACGTCACAGTAGAGTGCATTTTGCACTTCTTTTTCTTTAGAAAACTGCAAATTTTAGGCTGGCGCTTTCAGGAAATGATATTTTCTTCTTTCTGGTTCTCAGCGTTCAGTCCCAGGGCGTCTGACCTGTATTCGGCTCAGAACTCAGCCTCTCAGAAAGACTCCTGCTCGGGGAAAAGACTTTTTAAAATCTCATGATCTGACCATCGTACTTCCACAGACCTGCGTGTGTGAATATATATCTGATGACAGAGTGAAAACTCCTTGAAAAAAGGAAACCGCACTTTTGTTGTGGAGGTGCACGCTCAATTTGCGCTGAGTTAAGAAAACCTGCCTGCTTTCCTATTCTGAAGACTTTAGAAACATGACTTACTGAAGAGGATGGTGGTCTGGTTAATATTATCTCCTCAGAACTAACACACCTGACACAAAAACACACATCTGTGAGGAAAGAGCGGCTCTGGTTTGGTCTCACAGGTTGTCACTAGAATCAAATACTTTGCACAAACTAGTCTCTGAACTATTCAAATGAGTTCTTATTCTTTTGTAAAGAAATATTAACAGTTTTTTAGAATTAATTCATGCATGCATATATTCCTGAATGCAGGGCAGCAAAATAGTAACAAATCAAATGTATATATATATACATTTTATTTATATGTATATATTATATATATATATATATATATATATATATATATATATATATATAAAATAAAATAACATAATAAAAATTTATTATGTTTGTATATTAAATATATTTATATATACTATAATTATACAAAAATATACATGTAAATACATTTAAATATTCCAATAATATGATCTGATCAATTGCATATTATATTATATTATATTATATTATATTATTATGGTTGCTTTAAAAATATACAATTATTATTATTATTATTATTCATGTTTTATTTTATTTTTATTCACAAACGTAGCTCATTTGGATATGGAAGCTGAATATAATGAAACAGACTTGGCAAGTGATCAGATTTATGCATTTTGAAATCTGTGGTATATAAATATTTCGAACATTTAGTGACTTGACCCCTGTTTGTAAAGTTTCCTCTCCGCACAGATCAGCTGTAATGCGTTGTAAGGGGTTTGTGGTTCTGTTTTCTTTCGACCACTGATCTACTTTTCCTGTCAAGCTTTGATTTACATGCAGCGTAACTTTGTTTTATTCTCGCCGTACGAGACGATGGAACCAGTCCCGCGTTTCTGACGCAGGTTTATCGGCTTCGTTACATGCAGGAGACGCCCGAGACGGTATTAATTTTGGTTTATTTTAGCATCAAGACGGAGATGCTTCTTTTAAACGATAAACCGAAAAATAACCTGCACCATACTTTGAGAGTGCGAAATCTAAATATCACCCAACTTAAAAGAAATACTAATAAGCAGTCGCAAAACCAGCTTGAACCATTTCATTAGGCCTGACAATGCTGTACAGCTTAAAATGTTTCTAAAGTGACGTAAATGTCCAGTTTTCCAGTTCTATAAAGGTTGCAAAAATCTTCCTAACTTTATTTTGCCTTAAAATGTTTCTTTTTGATATTCATGACCATTAAAATGTTTTTAATCTAAAAATGTAAATAAAATATTAATGATTATACGTTGGCTTCATGCAGCGGCGACTTATATGCATGATGCGACTCTAATCTCTAATCTCCAAACACAGAAAAGGCTTGATCCTCAACTCTTTACGCTAAGTCTGACTGACCAACTGAAAAGAAATTCTGATTCTGGATCTTTAAGTGGGAGGTATATAAAAAAGCAACCGCTCTTGGTTATGTAAAGATTTATATGCCGTGGTAAGAGATTTTTAAAAGAAGCTTAAATTGAACGGCAGCCAATGGCGGTCCTCGGTGCGTAGGGGTGATGGGGTCGTTTTTGAAAAAGGGTAGCACCAGCGTTGGACCAATTCGCGGCGAGCTGTTTGCAGCAATCAAAGTGTGGACAGCCGCTCCTAACGCCATAGCATTTCAAAAGTTGATTTGGACAGCTTTGATAACAACTGAATCAATTCACAGAAGATATGTGATCCAATCAAAATGGACGCTCCAGCTATTGACACGCATGAAGACCTGAAGGCAGACAAGCCGCCCAGATCTAACAGCTAAATACAGTAAGTATGGATATAGAACGAAACCTAGACAGCTTGCTATACGGGGAAAGGGATGGTGCTAGTACTTGAGCCTTGGGGACGCCCCTACAGAAGTTGTTTAGACTGACACATATTAAAAATTTGCCAGATAAAAATGACTGAAATCACTTATACCTTTTAGCCCACGTCTTACTCTTAATCTAGATATCAAAATAGAGGGGCCCAGAATTAAATGCTGCTGGTAAATAGCACCAGGACCACAGAATGCACAGAAACTTTATTTTCACCCTATTTTAAATCTTATTTTTAATATTTTTAAGAACGCTTTTCTTGCGAATAATGCTACTTACAGCAAAACGTATATCAAATCACTCTTGATCGCGATATCGCTTTTTTATAAGGTAAGTTTGCATAAAAATAACAAATGATTGGCGCATGTTCATTCATGTCTTTTCATATTTTTTCATTCTTCCAAGGACATAGCAAAATACTTGCTCAGAATTGTCTTCATCTTTTAATTCTATGCGCTTACACAACGTGAATGACATGAAAAAATAACATTTTATTCCAGGTGTCAGGAGGATAAAGGTATCGCTTTTGAGAATAACTCGCCCCAACATTTATATAATTTAAAAATGTATAAACTGGTAGCTGTGTAGACAGAGAAGAACACGCAGGTCGCGCAGAGCCTCATCTTCAATTTTAGTAATAGAATTAACTGAAGGCAGTAATTCATTTCTAGTAACATCCTTAAATCATCCAGGTTCATTGACCGGAACGCCTGTCTGACTTCTGTTAATTTGGCTGCACATTTGGCTTTATTTGAGTGATGCTTTGGGGTAAAGAAATCTCTTCCAAGCCTCTCATATTCTGCAGCATGAATCTGAATGATCACTGTTGAATTTGCATTATTCAAAATGGAGACTGCCGCCCCGTTAATGTGAACATCTCACGGGATCATTTTTCGTTGCTAATACGTAATGTGCTTTACTTCCTTTGCTTAATTTTCCTAATGACTGGGTCGGCAAATCCTGCACAGAACAGGCTCTGCGTGTTTCTTTTATTTATTAGGGGAGAAATTTGTTCGAGGTGGCATAAGCAAGAAATAAAGCGGAATAACATTCGCTGTAAAGGCTCGCTTTATTAGCCACAGAAGACGGCGGACGAATTGCACGCTTCTTCCAGTGTGCGTGTTTAGTACTGTACCATCGCATGACGCACACCAAGAACGATGAAGAAATTATTACTTTTATTCATCATGCACTGTAATGGTAAAATGGACAATATGCGTATTTGTATTTTATTTTGATCATTAAAGAATCATGAAAATTAAAACCTTCACCAAATATTCAGCAGCCAACTGTTTTCTAACACTGCTAATAGTCAGAAATGCTGCTTTGAGCAGCATTAGAATTATTTCTGAAGGATCATGCAATTCTGAAGCTGATTTAGCTTTGATCACAGGAAATAAATTATATTTGAATATATTTACCACTTAAGTTAATCGGTGGTATTATATCTACTTCCAGCTCGTGGGTGGCAGGTGATTTTAATGAATTTGAAAAAATGTCAAAATCAACTTATACTTCCATCTATTCCTTATCAATACAATCCCAGCAGGTCTGAGGTCAGTTCACAGACGCCGCGCTTGTTCAAGAAGAAGATATGTTTATCCAAAACAAAATGGACGCCTAGTTTTCATACACACGCATGAAGACTCGAAGGCAGACAAGCCATTCAGATCTAAATAGCCAAATAAGTATGGATATCGGGCTGTGAAAATTAGCAAGACACCCCATTCACCCCAGATGAAGCATAATGGGAAAAAGAGAGGTGCCAGTACCGAGCCCTGGGGACGCCCCAAGCAGAAGTTGTTTCTTAGACTGGACATTGCACCCTGTCAGATAAAAATGACTGAAATCACTTAAGTACCTTTTAGGCCTAATGCCTTACTCTAATCTACATCAAAATAGAGGCTCCACAGAATGAAATGCATGAGAAAGCATAGAAACTTTATTTTCACCCAAAATTTAACTCTACTTAAATCTTTATTTTAACATTTTTAAACCTTTAAAGTGTATAGCTTTCTTTCTTGCAATTATAACGCTACTTCATCAACTTCTACTTCATCTATTCTCTTATCAATACAATCCCAAAGCCCTGGATTGCGAGGGTCCAGCAGGTCTGAGGTCAGCCTACGCGGCGCTTGTTCAAGAAGAAGATATGTTTATCCAAACAAAAATGGACGCCCAGTTTACACACGCATGAAGACTCTGAAGGCAGCATGCTCGCCCAGATCTAACAGCTAAATAAGTATGGATATAGAATGAAACCCAGATGCAGCTTTCATACGGGAAAAAGGGATGGTGCTAGTACTGAGCCTTTTGGGGACGCCCCAAGCAGAAGTTGTTTAGACTGACACACAAAAATTCTGTCAGATAAAATGACTGAAGTCACTAAGTACCTTTAGGCCCACGTCTTACTCTCTAATCTACACATATCAAAACAGAGGGCTCCATAGAATTAAATGCTGCTATATTTTCAGCCAAAATATAACCTTAAATCTTTATTTTAACATTTTTAAGAACTTGTATTGCTTTCTTCTTGCGATTACAACGCTACTTCATCTATTCTCCTTATCAATACAATCCCAAAGCCCTGATTATGGTGGGTCCAGGTCTGAGGTCAGTCTCCAGATGGCGCTTGTTCGAGATCGATGCGAACCAATTCTCGCTGTCTTTGAGAACGCTCGCCTCCTGCTGAACGGAAATCTGTTTATGCTAATTAAATTACCACAAATATGTTTCTCATCAAACATGTTCCATTTTGTAACCCGTAATTCGATTAAAGCGGGAACGCGCTCAGAACATCCAATCTTCGCAAAGCGTCTTACCGCAACCAGATTTGTCCAATAATGTTCTTTTGCTTTCATTTGTCATGGCAGCATTTAGATGATCTATTTAGAAACTGCACACACACACACACACACACACACACACACACACACATATGAATGGCTTTGTGGATTATTAAGGTGTATCAGAAATAAAGCTTGTTAACTTAAGAGGCTGTTATTTGTTTTTCTTCAGATCGATGGATTCTTTCTCATTGATTGGTTTCTATTGAAGCACTTTAATCTGGTTCATGGATTTCATCTATGTAATTCACAGCCTTTAAAGAGGGATTTGCTGTCAGCACCTCCATCTTCTCCCGCTCGCGGCCTCACAGTAAGTCATCAGGAATCTAATTAGTGCAATTAAGGGCGATTAGGTTAGTCAGAGACCGAGACTGGCCCGATTTTCGAGACTGTGATGGGAGTCTCTATGCCTGATTGTGATACTAAACGCGTTTCCAGGGTGAAACGCCTGAACACTCCAACCAGCGAACTGGAAAAGTCCCGGAGGAGCGTTTTATTGCTCAAACGTTGCTCTTTCATGCGCCTTCAGCTTTCATTTTAGTTCTCAGGTGTGTTTAATACAAACATCAGAGAGAATCTCACAAAACCTGACAAAAACATATTCTACTTCAACCCAAAATCTGAAAAGAAAGAAAAAGGAATTATATTGTACATACAATTTTTATTTTTTATTATTTAGCTAGTTTTCTGGCCATTAAACATATTTAACCCTTAAATTTGCATTAATGTGATGTCATTTTTTTTTTAAATATGATGTTTTATGATATATTGCTAATCATTATCAATACTGAGACCTTTTATTACTTTTATTAATCGGCGATGGATTAAATTGGCCTCAAAAGTCTGTAAAGATATTTATAATTTTATCGTATGTTGTTCTTTTGAACTTTCAATTCATCAAAGAATAAAACATATCACGGTTTCTGCAAAAACAACTGTTTACTATTAATAATAATTAGAAATGTTTCGTGAGTTTGAGTAATTGATTTGGAGTAATGATGCAGAAAATTCAGCTTGATCGCATTGTGAAATACAATTTTTATATATGTTATCATAGAAAGCTTCCTTTATTTTAAATTAAAATAATGTTTCAAGATCAAATTAATGAAGTCTTGTATTCCTTCCCATGCATCCCTGTCTAGAAAAACATATTAAAGGGTTGGCTCTGATTCATGAAGGTTATTTTGTTTTTCTCCGCTGAAGAAACACCGTAAACCCTCCGCCTGAAGGCACTTTCAGCTGTGGCCTGTGATGGACGGTGGAGTGACAGCTACGTGTCACCGCTCTGGGTAGAGAAACATTCGCCGCCGAGGCTCTGACCCGGCGGTCTCGCTTCTGAAGAAAGTCGCTGACTAAGGCATCTCGTGTGTTAGACTCCACTGCCACACAGAGCAATGCCAGCTGTGCTTGGAAGCGGAAGAATATCTTCTCCTTTGATTGGCTTCAGCGCCTGCTTGCATGCACACCGATCAACTTCGCTGTTAAACGCCGTTGCAATCTACACGCCTTCTGTCGTCTGGATTGATATTCTAGTAGACACTTTTATAATGATTGTAACCATCCACCTTCAGCGCTTCACGCTTTTTTGCTGTCAAATTCAGAAACATAAGACGGTTTTCAAATTAGTGTTTCTCCCATCAATCATTTTTTCAGATCTCATCAACAGGATCTTTTGTTTCTTTATTGTCTTCAATGGAGGAACGATCTTCTCAAGCCTCAAAAACATCTCACATCTTCTTTATTTCTTGCGCATTCAGCATTTAAACGTATCAAAACTGCCGACTACACTAAAAAAGCGAACTTGGTGGAATATTGGAAATCGTATGCTAATTTTATTAATTTATTCAGTTGTCGACCTTATGCGTAGCTTACTATTAAACTTAATACGAAATGATAACATTTAATTCGTTCTGTGCAATTACTTCAAAATAGGCCTCTTATGACGCAACAACTTGATTTTCAAGATGATCGAACGCTCATCTCAATCGAGATTGCGACGCCCTGCAAATTTTCGCTCAATTCGTTTCATATGCTTTTATTTCTGATATATTTTAGATTTTAAGTTTAGGTTTGGGGGTAGATTAAGGGGTCTGAAAATCGAAATCACTTATTGACAACACGATAAAAGCGCACTGATACGAATATCTTTATTACGTAATATAAAATAACGTTTTTTTTACTAAAAATAGCGTGGCGCATTGAAAACGCCTAAATTGTACAAGCAGCATCAGTAAAAACGTACAGAAATGTTTGTTTTACGCTTTTAACGTAATAACACCTACGTACAAATGAGATCAGGCTGAAAGACTCGACGAACTGTCCCATTTCTTTTTCGGACTGTTTTGTCACGCGTCTGAGATGAAATAATCCAACTCAATCAATCTGCTGGTTATTTTCATTAGTTTGAGCCTCCAAAACTTCATCTCCAGTCACTCGCTGTCTTTTTATAGACTTAAAGCACACAGAAGAGCAGCTCTAATGACTTTATCCCAGTGAAAAACTCTCAAAAACCCACAATGCACTTGGTCCCTGAAGAGTTTAATGACTTGCAGAAGCAGGTTGGGTCTCTTAATGGCAAGACTTACCAGACTTTGTTCTTTTTTAACATAACCCCCAGAAATCTCATTAATTCTCATTTAATTGCTGTCGCTCATCCGTCCGGCCGAGATAATATCGATGTATTTGCAGGCAGAGAGGTTCCTCGTCCTCCTAACAAGCATATGATCCCAATGTATTCTGGGTAATTAATCATTTACATACTCCGACTGTCACCTGTGAGGTCATCAACGCGCGCCCTGCCCGTATCCGCCTTATTAAAATGCTAATCAACAAACCGCGGCGCGCTCTTTCTGCTCGAGGTCTCTTCATTATCACGGACCTTCTGCGTCCGGTGGATATTTCTCCACGGGGCGCCGCTCCACGAACCCCGGCGAGGACAGAAATTAAATGGCTGACGCCC
>NC_056716.1:17228107-17248107 GCF_018831695.1 Puntigrus tetrazona
TGTGCTCATAGCTGAAGGCCCGTGCGCCCGCAGGAGGGTCAAAGGTCGTGACAGAAGCTTTTATAGATGGGATGGGAGAGAGATGAAGAGCGCCTCTGAAGGATGAAGGGTCACTAGGGGTCGGTGGATTAAATGAGACTCATTTATGACACTTTACTCGGTGCATCTGAGTCACTCGCTAACGATCCGCCGTCTACTGTACCACAGCAACTGCTGAAGCAAGCAAAAATATCTCTGCCTAAAAGTTCTTTTTCCTGTCTGGAGTGAGACGGTAAAGAAACTTTACAACAGCCCGGAAGTTAAGGGTTTGCTGTTAAGAAAGTACACACACACACACACACACACGTGCACACACACACACACACACACACACACACACAGATGTAGATGGCAACAAAAGACAGTCTTTTTAGTTATTGTTACTGATAAGTTACTGAATCATTTATTTAACCATCTTATTCAAGTCCACTGGTTCTAAATAATTTAAATTAAATTAAATTAAAATAATTTATA
The DNA here is from genome assembly GCF_018831695.1 of Puntigrus tetrazona. Taxonomy (NCBI): domain Eukaryota; kingdom Metazoa; phylum Chordata; class Actinopteri; order Cypriniformes; family Cyprinidae; genus Puntigrus; species Puntigrus tetrazona. The sequence goes on from NC_056716.1 coordinate 17,228,621, forward strand.
CAAACACTAGTTGGTCTGGATGAACAGGTAAAGTAGTTTACAAAACCTGTAAAATGAGCAAAAAAATATCCTGGTAGCAAAACAACAACAAAAAAAGAAAATAATGTTGGAAAATAATGATTCACAGTACAGGTAGAATTTTCTTCAGTATATCTCTCTGTTTATATATTATCTATTATATATATATATTTTATATAATATATATATATATATATATATATATATATATATATATATATATATATATTTTATATATATATATATTTTATATAATATATATATATATATATATATATATATTTTTTTTTTTTTTTTTTTTTTTTTTTTTTTGCTATTTAGCTCCATTATGGTTTATAGAGAGAGAGAGAGAGAGAGAGAGAGTGTGTGTGTGCGTGTGTGTGTGTGTGTTTGTGTGATAACAATAAGTAACTTATGGGGAAATATCATGAAGATCACGTCACAATTCAAGCTAAAAGCCAGAAAGACAAAAGAAAGAGCAAGAAGGCCGCCTCAGAGCATCCGAGGAACATCTCAGAGCATAAGCAGATGATCAATAGTCTAAATGTCAGCATGGAGTGGAGAAATTGAAGTGATCTCACACCTGCATTTATCAGCGTCTGCGGCCTCAACACTAGAACAGCCTCTTTAGCACTGATCATCAGCGGCCTCTCAGCCTGTCCAGATCATTGAGCTGTGAGCTCGTGTGGAGCTGCGCTTCATGTAAAATGACCTGAATAAGCCAAAAAAGCATTTTTTAGAAGCACTCTATCTCAACGTTCCCCATCCCACAGAGGAGGCAGACAGGCGAAGTCAAGGACGTCCAAGGACAAGGAGAGCTAGTCTGAAGACGAGGAAGAGCCTGCTGTGAGCCACCGCTGAGAGCTCTTTCTTCTGCTTTTACACAGAAAAATGATGAAATGGCATCGCATTAGTTTTGGTATTATATGCTAGTATTATTTATAAATTCTTCTAAAAATAAATTTATAAATGAAATACATATTTATAAATTCTTTTTAATTTTGTATTTTAATTAAAGGGCAATTATATATATATATATACATATATATATATATATACATATATATATATATGTGTGTGTGTGTATATATATATATATATATATATATATATATATATATATATATATATATATATAAATATATATATATATATATATATATATATATATATAAAATTATATACATATATATATATATATATATATATATATATATAAAATTGTAATATGTAATATTATGTGTATGTATATATGCATAGGCATAAATGCATGTTTGGTAACATAATCTAGATTACTAATTTCAGTAATTACTTTTGGATTACTTTTAGATTACTTATGACCGATATATATTGCATTATCATGCATAATATACAAATAATCAAAAGGAATATTACCTAAAATGAGGTATAATCTAGAAGCACTGTATATATTTATTATTGAATGCCTTTAGATTACTTGTGAGCTAACTAGTTCATGTCATGGTGTGCCATAACTTATTGATTAATAAATAAATGTATTCCATTCTTTGCTATAAACATCATAAAATGCATTCAACATTGCATTACATCTGGTGATCACAAACTGATGATAACCAGAAGTAAAAATAAATAATTAATTTAAAAAAACAGCTTTGAATCATTTGTAATGGTATGACTCTTTAAAAATGAACCGCAGGATATAATCTAATCGTAAATACAAACGTCTTGGAATCGTAATCCAGATCCGTTCCTCCCAAAATTCACCCTCACTCATTTTATTTGGGACGTCCTCGAAATGCACAAAAAGTTTTATATTCCTGTCCTAAATCTTGTAAATCAAACTCATCACGGTTAATTCATTTCAAACTTTACGCTCAATATAACAACACGCTTTTGATAAAAAGCGTGATTGAAGGGCCGTCTGAGTCAATTATCCGCGCGGCGATGGCTCCTTAAACACGGACATCATAATCAGCAGGCTGATGTGTTAATTCACGCGGCTCCTCGGCCGAACATGTGAAAGACCTGACAGCCTGTGCTTTTAGTTCGAATCACGCTCATTACGCCCCAATCTGAATCGGTGATTCTCCATCATCTGCCGTTTAGCGCTTTAATGTCAAATAACGTAAATGTGTGTTTCTGTAATGCTCTAAATACCAGCTAAGAGTATTAAACGGCCCCGGAGTGATGCCAGCGCATGCGTGTTTGAACCAACGTGCAAAATGACGTTAAGATGTAAAAAGGAGCCGTGTTGTGTGATGTGATGCTGTTACTGACGAGCTGTCGCACCGCCTTCGATCGTGTTAATCACGTCTGTTACCGTGGAAACAGAAGGACGCTGTCAGTCGTTAGCGAGACCTCTGATAAAAGGAAACACAGGAAATGATTTTTAATTGTTTAGAAACTTCTGTAAATGACGGACATGTCATATTTCACCCGTTAGTGCCTACGCATTGCATTGAAATGAACTGAACTGAAATTTTGCAATTCACATTTTGTGATTAAGCACTTTTTTTTATTTCGATGTTTATCGTTTATTCATTTCGCTTTTTGTTGATTGTGCAATGAAAAAGAAAACGCATGGATTGAACACAAAAAGTATAGAGAAGCTTTTTTTTTGGAAAACTAAAAAGAAGCTCTTTTCACAAAAAACAGCGCAAGTTTAAAAGGAATCTAAATTTTGTATTTTTTTTTTTTTAAAGAATAGAATTAGAATAGATAGGGGCAGAGTTACAGGGTCAGAAATATGTAAGAGATGTGTTTAAAATAATTTAATAATTTAGCCTGTAATAATATTTCACAATATTAAGTATTTCTCAATATTTTCGCTAAATAGTTTTTCATATGCATGCAGTATTTTTATCAAATAAATGCAGAGACTTTTTTCAAAAGAATATACTCAGATACTTGCATACTCTATGCAAGGCAAAGTAGAAATTAAATGCCACGCATCGAATAAAATTGCATTTAAAAGGATAATAAACAAATAAATGATATTTAAAAAATATATATTAAAAGCTTTTTTAAACTGCAGTAATATTTTACAGTTTTTTTCTGTACTCTTGATCAAACAAATGCAGCCCTGCCCTGTAGAAGATAATTAGATTTCTTACAAAACACATTCTGTCAGATGTGATCCTCTAGCAAAATAGAAATGAAATGCAACCGTGTGCCATTAGCAACATCAAACTGAATTGCAAAAAGAAGCAGTCTAGTTAATGCGTTACAATTATATTAAGTGCATAAATTACAAACTGCAGATTTAATTTATGTAAACTAAAAATACGATGTTGCGCGCACGGGGCGTTTTTTTGTTGTTGCAAACACAGCTGTTGTAGTTTAGCGTGGCGTTTTTCCTCAGTCGAGCGCTTCTAGCTGACACTGACACCTTGCCGCTCGTAAATCATCGTGCGCAAGCTACTATCTCTGTGTTCGGTGAATAAAGACAACAGAACAAAACACGCATTGATTATAACGCTGCTCATTTCACCACAGAATCAGACGTGAATACGCACAAACATCATCTTAGCCTCCTCATTTATGCTGTTATTTTTGCTTCACTGCATCAAGCTCCGAACGGCGTTTTCTGCCTCGCAGCGACTTGGACATGAATGCAAACAAACACTGCTGCTTTGCTATCCGTCCTCATGCTAATTTAGCCGAGGCAGTTATGCCACGTAAGCTTTCTGTTTAGCTCAGTGTGTCACATGAGATTGTAAAGCACACACTCAAGGGCACTAGTAAAGTGTGCACTGAAGGGCACAGATACGGCCCGCACACTGCGCCTAGCCTGAATCTGTCACCACGCGTTAAGAGCGAGCTCCGTTTCAGCCGATCGCGCTATGAATCAATCTCGCTGATTTCAGACAGAGAACAGAGATGCTCTGAGATCTCTCGGGGTTAAACAACCTCGGTGCGCTCTTGCCCAAGTCGGCGGCGAGACGTTTGGGACGCGAACGTGTGTGTCTCTGAGCGTGACAGCTGGCTGTTGGTCGGGTCTGGGTGAAAGCGAGTCCCTTTACTCATGAATATACAGTTCCTAGTTGTATCGGCCTAGGAAATGGCATTTTTTTCATTTTCCATCTATCTTAGTACACGCTGCAACTATAAAAGAGCCAAGTTTTAAATGGAAAAAACATCAAAACTCATTTTTGAGTGTGATGCTAACGGTCTAATCAGATTTAATGGTGTATGCTAAGCTACAGCTAAAAGTGCTATCGGCTGAATGGATTCAAAAACAGCAAAACTCAACTGTGTAACTCTAGGGGAGTTAGAAATGTTCCTTTAAACGCACGCGAGACTTTTTACGGAAAAGCAGCTTTACGTGCATTAAAGTTTTGAATCAAACCCGTGACCTCGACGTGCTCTTTGTGAATGCACTTTTGCGCACTTTCCTGTAAGTATCTGTCATTAAACTGCATGTGTTTATCTCAAGTGGCTAACTATAAGAATGTCACTTGCTCAGTAAGATTCCCTTCAAACTGTTGCTCCTCAATGACGGCAGTTGAGATGAAAGGGGCTACAATTTAGTGTAGAAAATGGTATTTTATGCTAATGCCCCTGCAGCGACGCTGTCAATGCAACGCATGCTTACGTTATGAATTGCACTGCGATGGAGCGCAACAGTTCCTGAAATAAAAATCCCATTCGCTCTAGTAGCAGAGAAAACGATTTTTAATCATTATTAGGGATTATCTGTGATCCATATGGACCAGTCTCCACACGATTGGCAGATTAACGGTAATACTGTAATACATTATAGATTTCTTGTTACTGTTATTCAAATCTAGTTCTTTACTTTAAAATGTTACTGTCTCGACATTTAAATGCATTATATGACTCTTGTATTAATTTTGAGTTACTTTGAGCAAAATAACTACAGAGAGCGTGCCGTCTGCGCAGCTGAAGAGTGTTCAGATGCTAGTAATAGGCTAAAGCTTCCGTGAACTATCTAGGACTACAGCATTTGTAAAATAATGTAATGCAAAATATCAAATATTTTTTCATTTTATACAATTCATGTCTATGAATCAAGTTGTAAACGTACATCATAGCATCTACATAGCATCTATTTATTTAATAAATTAAACCAAACCGAAATGACAACTATAGCTTTTTAAATTTGATTTAATTTCAGCTAATGCTCATTTTATTTCAAGTATCTATTGCAGAATAGGACACGTTTTGCATCTTGTGTTTGCACATTAATCCGCGGTTACAGCTTCATCTCTTACGTGTTCCACCACGAAAAGAGTTCATGTCACGGCCCAACTTCAGACATATTCAAGCCTCTAGAAAACACCCACGCTCATAAATATGCATTACGCGCATATATAACCGGCTTAAGATCTTCCGAACAGTCCTTAGCTCTCTTCCTTGGCTAATTGTATCATTAATGCTGTCACTACATCAGAATTCAAGCCAAGTCCGGGCAGGCCCTTTGGCAGCACAACCAACGCCAAAGTCTGACCGTAAACACAGAGCGCGTTCGAGCGTTAAACACTAGCGCAACGTTAACTCTGCAAATGCAATCTGAACAGCTACCCACAAACACTTGGCTGGAGTCTGCTTGCTGGCACGTATCAACCCAGGCCGGAGAGTTCAGAGCGTCCGTGAGGGTGCATCAACACGCGGCCCGGGAGGGATTCAGATCTCTGGCTTTATGCGTGCATGTGTTCAAGGGTCAAGGGCTTTGACCTGGCTCTAAACGGGGTGGCATATCCCAACGTCTCCCGGAGCAAAAACGGCAAAGATTAACTGTCGCTCCGAGTCATAATTAATGCAGCCTCACTCCCCTCAGAGACGCCGCCGTCTCTGGCCCTGACAGGCCATTGATGGAATTGCCATTTAGCGGTCGGATACATGGAGATGAGACACGCTAAAGACGGGATGACGGAATTTAGAGACACTTCGTTAGCATGAATTCCTTACAGAGATTACTGGAGCGACAGGCTGAATGTTAAAGGGTGGGTGAGGTCTGAGGTTGAGTTTGGGGCATCATCGTGGAGCGATTGAACGACCTCGACCAAACCGGACAAAAAGATGCGATAGACCGCTGAACGCTTGCAGATCTTTTACATCAGACCACCTGGAAGACGTCATTGGACAAACATTAAATTGCACCAAAACTGACATCAAAGATATAAATAAGGTTAATGTTGCAAATAAATGCTGTTTTTTTAAACGTTACGTTCATCATAGAAGCATGAAAAAAAAACTAAATATATACAGCAACACAACTTTTTTTAACATTGAGGATAACAAGAAATGTTTCTTGAGCATCGTATCAGCATATTAGAATGATTTCTGAAGGATCGTGTGAGTAATGATGCTGAAAATTCACAGAAATAAATTACATTTCAACATATATTCACACATACAACTTTTATTTTAAATTGTAATAATATTTCACAATTTCACAGTATTTTTTTGATCAAATAAATGCAACCTTGGTTAGCAGAAGAGAGCGTTATTTTAATATTGTTCAGGTGCTATCATAGTTTGTTAATATTTTGAATCTTTTATCATTTCTTTTTTCATTATTAGTTTAATTCAAGTCATTTTGTTCTGTTAATTTTTTGTTGGCTTTTTATGTGGTTTCTATTCTTTTTTATTTCAGGTTTAGCCGTAGTTATTTTAGTCTTTCAAAAATAAATGGTTATTTACTGTAAAATATACAGTTTTTTTCCACCTCCAAAAATGGTACACTACCATAAAATTACATGCAATGTCCACTTTTTACTGTAGTATTTTTACAGTATTTTACCGTTAATTTCACAGCCATTTAAAAAAAAAAGAAGAGGTTTCCTATTCAATATGATTAGTATTATTAGACAAAAATAAATGTCTTTAGCATATATGACCTATATATGCATATAATTTTGTTCTGTTAATTTTTTGTTGGCTTTTTATGTGGTTTCTATTCTTTTTTATTTCAGGTTTAGCCGTAGTTATTTTAGTCTTTCAAATCAAAACCACAAATGTTGCCATGGCAACCTGCTAATCAAATTTCTTTCAATTAATTAGATTTTATTCATTTCATGTTGTTATTTCAAGTAGCAAAAGGTTCAGTTAACATCGCACAATGACTGTAAAAAATAAAAGAGACCTCTTTTAAAAACATTTTACAGGCCCCCAACTTTTAAACAGTAATATATATTTAAAACTCACTTGACTGTGTGCTGCGTCAGGAATAAGTATTGTTAAAGATTAAAAATTTTAAACTTTAATATCATTGTACTAAAGCCAAAAGATATATTATTAATAATTCAAATTTCATAATAAATATTTCCCGACTCTTTTTTTTCTCTGAATGCTTCTGCAGACCCCTAATATAAAGTACATTTATGATTAATCTTGAAAGCCCCCGGTCAAAATATGCTTTCGCTATATAGAAAAGAGCACTTTAGCACTTTCTTCCACAGGAGAGCGTCGGATGGGTCTGGAACGAAGTAAATGACAAACAGACTCGAATAGAAACTGCAAAACCTGAATAAGTGAAGCAGAAGCTACAGTCCACATCGGCACTAAAGAGCTGAATTCACTGCATTAGAAGTGCATTGGCGTTCGGGGGTGAATGGGATTGTGGGTAAGGACATTTCTAGTCATTTCAGAGCTCCGGTGCTCAGCGGTACACACACAGCCTCAAAGAATAGAGGATTTTCGAACGCCGCCCTCCTACCTGTGAGGGGGTCGGACAAATCCGGCTATTGTGGCTGGATTAAAGTGAGAGACTTCCTCATTCACCGCACTTCCTCTAAAACGCCCACACCGCAGTCTCCTTCGGTCAGCCCGAATCCATTCAGCGCTCGTGATATTAGTAAACAGTCTACACCTACGCCAGCCGACACTCAATGGACTCCAATGGGTTTATTCAATATATATATATAATGTCATCACAACTCATGCAGCTTGTCATCGGAATAAATTTAAAATTAAAATATTCACACACACACACACACACACACACACACACACTGATAAACAGCAAAATGCAGGTGGTGATCAAAAGTCACGTGATGAGTCACAGGTAGCTTTTAAACAATAAAATATAAAAAGGTAATGCAGTGTCATTCACACAAATACTTAACACCATCAGAATATGCATGAAACAGCACTAGGTGCAACACAAGTGATAAAAAAAACCAAAAAGAAAAAGTTATTTCAGCAACAACAACAAAACATAACATTTTAAATGTAATACAGGGATGTCCATGTCTATTTATGCATTTATGGTTATTTAATGAAAAATATAGTTTTTTTTCCTCCAAAATGGTACACTACCATAGAATTACATGCAATGTCCACTTTTTACTGTAGTATTTTTACAGTATTTTTACCGTTAATTTCACAGCCATTCAAAACAAAAAAGAGGTTTCCTATTCAATATGATTAGTATTATTAGACAAAAATAAATGTCTTTAGACCTATATATGCAATGACATCAAATATTCATTTGCTATATTTCAGTCTTATTTCCTCAGTATTTTCTGGTTTAAGTCATAGTTTCATTCTCAGAGGGCATAAAAGCAGGATTTTCTCCGGTCTAGGCGCCCTGGGAATTTTATTGAAGTATTAATTTAATTTAGGACAGGCTCTTTTCTGGCTGCTGATAAAGCCTGTGAAAAAGCTTACAAGCCTTTTCTGTAATACAGTTCAGTGAGAGGATTTATTTCATTCTCTCCGTCTGCATGATAAACAGATTTATTTCCATTTGTTGTTGATTTCAGTATTTTGTCTAACAGCAGCAAAGTAGACCTGCTAGTGACTGTCAATCATTCTATTGAGTAAAACATGTCGTCTTTTGTCAAACTCTAGATATTCTGTCATACGGGCATTTACATAATAACCGCACGGGAGCTGAAAATGCTTAAAAATCTACAGCTTTAACAAATACTTTTAAAAAGGCGAAGGTTTGTTCGGAAGGAGATTTTAAAATAAACTCAGTAATAAGCCACCCCAAGGTCTTTACATTCAAGTGCAAAGCAATCACGGAAATACAAATGGTTTTCCATTGATTCTACTACAAAAACAAGCTCGCATAACACTTCAAAACAGAAGATCATCATATAGACAACATACTAGATAAGTGGTGCTGCATTGACTCAGGCAGCAAACAGTCTTCACTTGTTCCTGAGTCACCATAGACATCTCTATCCTGAACGTGTTTAGCAACCATTAAATGAACACCACGCTTGCCAACCCCCCCTGACTCAAACGGGCATATCTTTATCAATCGAACGTTCCATAGAACATGGGGGTTATTTATATCATTCATAGTGACAAGTTATCATCATTGTCAGCTATAAAAGTCTGCTTACTAGCAACCAACATATTTACCCTAGCAACCGAGGCACAACACAATGCAAAAGAGTTTTTGCCACGGCTAAGCACCACTCACATTTTCTTCAGGAAATGTACTTTCTAGTTATGAAATACAATTTTTAGCAAGCCACAATCATGAGAGAAAATGTCATGATGGATCTCTGTCAAACTCATTGACGCTAAAAATCTCTCCATTTATGCCTTTCCCTTTCCAGCTTGTACTTAGGCTGGGTATGCGCCACAAGACATTGAGCCGATTTCGTCTTTTCCGGCAATCGTAGGTAACGTCCCGATTGTCTTGGTGTTTCTAAAGATGATCTATTCAGAGTTTCCTGTGGTGTGGTGTGTGTCAAGAGTGACTAAATCTGCTCGGAGAAACATCGCCCCGGTCGCCAATGTAAATATTCAACACGTGGAGTATTTCCGACGGAAATATTTGAGTACTTTCGACCAAAAATCCTGACGTGTGGGTGGAACCCCGAGAACAAACCCAAGTGAGATCATCACGTGAAATGAAACATTATCCAATCAGAAAGCGAGCTGACAGAAGACCGAAGCGCAACAACAAAACACCAACCGATTTGCAGAGCGGCGCTTCAGGGCCAGCTTGTCGAGTGTTTATACGACGTGTCTTGGAAAACATTTTTATTCTCAAGTCTCGAGTGATATTGCGAGATTTCCCGCGTTCACAGTCGGGACTTTGTCACGTTACAGCACAACACACACTACAGGAGCAAAACGATGAAATTTAGGATTTTTCGTCCCGTGTTTGAGGTCGCTCACGTTTTGAAAATCCTATAAGATTAAAAATCTTTTAGCGCGTACCCAAGCCTCTGAGGCCGGTATTACGAGCACTTCCTCTGTCTCTCTGCCTCTTTAAGATGAAGCGCTTTATGTATTCCCTAATTGTTTGGATGAAAGCGTCTGCAAAATGACTCGATGTAAAGACAAACACTAAGCCAAAATTATTATTCTCGTATAGGATTTTTTCAATTTTATAGTATGTCATAATTTCAACTTTATCTCTCACAGTATATCAATTTCAGCTAAGTAGAAATTTTGAATGTCATAATTCATTTATCTTACAACTATGGTCGTGATTTCAACTTATTATTTAATATGGCTTGATTTTTATGCACGAACCGTTTTAACTGGCAGGGTAAAAATAGACGCTCTAATGTCAATTGCGTGTCTCCAATGCAAATTACTCAACTAACTGTTTATCGAACACTTATATAAGGACTAAATTAAAGTTTCGTTGAAGTCAGTCGACGAGTGTTTTAAGTCCTGGGGTAATCCCCGCTCTAGAAAACCTGTCCGTCAAGCGGAGCATCCTGCAAAGCTCCCAAGGAATAAATGGTGGGAGTTTTGCCTAAATGAAATATTAACACATTCTGATAACTGGCTGTACACAGTCCACATGGTTTTGCCGTCAGAGCTTTGGCTGAGATTATGCTGCTGAAAAGACCTCCGGCTCTTGCTCACATCACAGAGAATAAGAAATCAGTGGTGAGCAGCTCAATTTGTCTGGATGGTTGTTAACGGTCTGAGCTCCATTATCCAAACCTCATCTGAATTTAAACAGACAACGGCTCATCGCCAGTGCAGAAGAAAAAAAAGCGCTGTAAAACACCCTCAGATGCATTTAAAGAGACGGCGGAGAAGAGAGCAGCCTGCTTAAACACTCTATAAAAATATGCGCCATTGTACAGTGATTGTACTGTATCTGATACCATAGTAAGGTGCTCCAAAGGATACCAGAGTAATACCATTGAATATTTTAGTTGTGTTTTGACAGTAAAGATGGTGATGGATCTGTCGGGCTTCACCGAGGCCTCGGAGGGAAAACGGCGCAGTGTCTCTTCAGCCTCGTGCTTTTATAAACGCAAACAAGCGTATAGAGTTCATCTGCGGTGTGAACAGGTGTAAAGATGACAGAAAGAGAATGCGACGTGCTTCAGCTGGTGTTTCACGCGAAGAAGCCGTCTGACAGACTTTTTATTTATTTACTCGTTTTTTGAGCAGCCAGGCAAATATTTTAAGGAAAGAGAGTCGGCGAGAAACGGGTCGGTCCAGATCTGCTGGGAGAAAGCGTTTGTGATGTGAATTTTCCGCAGAAATCATTAAAAAGAAAGTTGCTTCTTGATGTTACTCCACAATACGTTTTCCAACAACTGTTTTAAAGCTTTAAGAGCGCAAAAAGGTATTGCAGATATGGCAGTTATCCAAATTATTGTCATTTCAGAAGCATTCATGACATAATTTTATTAGAAAAAATAAGCAAAATAGTCCATATACATAAAATAAAATATAGATATAGATAGATAGATAGATAGATAGATAGATAGATAGATAGATAGATAGATAGATAGATAGATATAGTTTTAGGCAAGGAATACATTTGAAAAATATTTGGCACAAAAGAATGAGTTAAAAAAATTGGTTCTGAAACTTATAAATAAATAAAATAAATAATATATATATATATATATATATATATATATATATATATATATATATATATATATATATATATATATATAAATATATACATCATATATCTGGTTATATTGTGAATGAGAAAAAAATTCAAAATATAAAATGGGTTGCAAATGAACTTGACTCAGTCCAGATGGATGTGATTATAGAAACCATAAAAATCACAAAAGTACATAGAAATGCTAAAGAAGTCTGAATATTGAGTTGGATTAACAAGTTGCGTATTACAGTATTACAGTACACCAATTTGAAAGCTAAAGGTTGAAGGAAAACAAAATGTATGTCAGCTGAAATCGAAAGCAGAATAGGTTGAACGGAAACACCTGTGGCTTTAATGCATCACCTGTCCTGTAGAGGGCGCAACAAACAATCCCAAACATGGGAAGCGCTCCTGTAACAAAAAGGATTAAGCATTTCTGCAGTTTATTTTCCTCTGAGCAGCTCTGGTGTCCTACAGCTTCCTCCCTTCAGTCTTCAAGTAGACTAAGTAGAGTAAGTAGATTAAGTTACGGCCTCAGAGAGTACACAAACTAGCAGCACTAAACCCTGCGTGTGTATGAATTTCATCGCATATTACCGCTGGTTATGGATCTACATCCTCCGGTCTGCTGGGAGAAGCCACAGGAACGCTTTCGCTGGCCCTGAACGTCATCTTTGTGACTAATTCATTCTCTCTGCCAACAGCGCTGAGACCTTTAATGGCTTTTTTTTGTTGCAAAGAGCAGAAAATTGGATTCTCACTCTATTGAAGACAACCTAAGACGCTCTCTTGTGCTTTCTGAACACATATCGCTCATTGGTTCTTTCAATAAATTAAAGTGGTCATGAACTGCATTTGAAAGCACATTTTCTGCCCTGGTTTGAACGCTCAGATGAAAGGGGCGTGTCTCTGCTACGAGACCTCAATGGAAACGCCCACTTCTATGATTGGCTGACATCTGAAATAAGCATTGCATGCAGGGCTTTCTCAAAAACTACAATGTTTTTACTATTACATGAACAAGCAAAATAAATCACGCCAATGAGGTAAGCAAAATAATCTTGTTTTCTGTTTGAAATGAGATTATTTTGCTTACCCTCTAACAGATTATTTTGCTTGTTTTCAACAAATCTCGCTTAATTTGAACTTGTTTTTCTGAAAACAAGACAGTAATTTTACTAATAAATTCTTCTCGATTCAAGATTGTTTTGACATTTTGGCTGAAAACATGGCTGAAAAAGTAGTGTATATACAAACTGTAAAAACTTGAGTTAAAATCTGTATAACGACACCCAAATATTAAGTGAAGCACTTTTGTTTTGAGTACCAAATGCACATTTGCATTTATAATGTAGTTGCTTTTCAATTGCAATGCATATCAGCATAGCCTTTTCTTGCTCACAGCTTTGACTGTCCTTCTCATAACTCATAACTTAAGAAGAAATAAACTCGCAATCTTACGAAAGTGTTCAGAATTCGGAGACAAAGGTCTCAGTCATGTGAACGCAAAATTGGGATGAAGATCGGATAACGTCTGCAACAATTAAAGAAACGAAACGATTTGATTGAGAAGCAACGCTGCATGTTCACGGAAAATAGGTCAGAAATAATCTGCCAAACTGTTGAGTGCATGGAGTCTGTAATCTGCGTCATCGCTCTTTCGCGAACGCTTTGACCGCAACTCACAGACTCGTCTGGTCTTTCCCAGTAGATCCTGTATGCAGGAGACCATCTGAGGTCGCGACCCGACCCGAAACTAAAACCTCCGTTATAGGTTAGCACTCATTTGATCAATTTCCTCCCTCCTTAAGTCTTTGCTTGCACCATCTGAGATAAAATCCCGTGTCTCTCTTTATCTTTGTTTATCGCTCTTTGGCGTTGTGTGCATCTGCTCGTTCTTGTTCTCTTGTCGTTCTCTCTATCTTTCTCTCTTTTGTGTTTGCAAGAGGTGTAATAAAGATGACGATGAACTCTCCTTTCGGCTGTCGGTGGTTTTGGCTGTCTGCAGCGGTTCGTGTGCCAGCTGTGTCTCACACACACACACACACACCCCAGCTCCTTTCCAAATCACACTGCGCTGCCTACTGAGGTGGAACCTCATAAGTGACTGATCTGGAAAGGTCTTCAAAAGCGGCTCAGCTCGACACATGCAATCGATTCTGATGGAGATTGACGGTATAGGATATTGTTATGATAATAACTTCATAGTTTAAGTAAGCGTAAAAATGGAGAAACGATCAAATAAACTGAGATTTGTTTGAGTACTGAATCCGGTTTATATTTGTAATATAGTTCTTTCTGTTAAAGCTATATTCGATGCTGCCTTTAAATTGAGCCAGAATATGTATGTTAGATTTATGGAAGCCTGTTACAAACATTTATCTCGCAATTCAGACTTTTTCTCGCAATTCTGGTTGTGCAGATCACTATTTTGACTAGGAATTGCAAGATATGAGCTCACAACTTTTGACGTTAACTCGCAATTGCAAGGAAAATGTCTGAACTGTGAGTTTGAGGGAATCGCAATTGCACAGAAACAACGAGAAAAGGTATGAACAGAACTGTGAGGAAAAAGTCAGAATTCTGAGTTTATATGCATAATTTGAGTATAGTAAAAAAATACTAGTTTTACTAAAAAAAAAAGTGGAAATAACGTGCCAGTGCATCACAGGGATGTTACACAAAAATGTAACAAAAAATATTCTTGAAATAATGAAATAACTTGAAATACTAAATTCAACATAATAAATATGTAAAAACCAAAAAAAACCCTAAAACATTAAAATAAGAACTAAAAAAGCTACCAAATGTCATTCAAAAACTATAACAGTAGCATAAAATAAATACACATCGAAAAGCTCTCTGATAACAAGCAAGGATTTCTTTCAAATTTCAAAATATTTAAATGTGAAAAAATAGCATTTTTTAACGTTGACAGTAACATAATTACGCTGTCTGTCTTTGTATCAAACGACAGCGCAGCCACAATGCCTTAAAATGCAGTCTGTGTAATGCGTTCACTCTGTTTCTCTCTCTCTCTGCCTGTCATTCAGAAGATAAGCATCGTTCAGTCCTTTCCCGTGGATCGGTTTTCAGCAAAGCGCCTTTTAGCAGCTGCCAGTTTCTTATCGCCCTGCATGGTCCATCTTTGTGTTCTCCCACGGGAGATCAGGAGAAAACTCACACAGACACCGCTCTTCAGATGAAGAGCTTTAGTAAGATTACGGAGACCTTTGACCTTTGACCTTTAGAGAGCTGAGCCACCTCTGTGTCGCTGAAGAAGCTGCCTCACCGACAGTCTTCAAATCCACGCTGCGTCAAGACTTTTCAGCTTCACAAAGATCAGCGTGAGCATCTCTACAGCTCCTTACCAGCGAGGAGAGAAAACAGCAGACTGTTAAAGAGAAAGCTCATCCGAAGATAACAATTCTGAACGGGATACTTGGAATGCTTCCTTTTTTCATATAACGAATGTTTATCATGAACAAGTGCAGTCAAGCTCCAAACAAGACTATAAATACACTATATTGTCAAAGTATTGGCACCCCTTCTAATGAACAGGTTTGGCTGCTTTAGTAATATACGTGACCACAAATTTTAATGTTAAAGCATATAATGATGTTGTAGGGAACTGGACAGGACCCTTTCTATTCTAACATGACTATGACAATGGGTGTATGAGGCAAGGTTAAAAAAGAAATTGATTGAGTCAGCGTGGAAGAACTTGACCGGTCTGGATAAAGCCAACTCCTAGTCCCAGCTAAGCACCTCTGGTGTGACTTTAAAAAAAGTCCTTGAGCCAAAACTCATCACCAAACACCTATGACATATGGATGCAGTCACTTTAGACACTTACAAACTGTTGCAGAGTGCGGGGGTCCCAATACTTTTGTCCATATTGTGAATGTACAAGTCACTGGTGTTTGGGTACGGGGGTTTTTTGGCTCAAGGAGTGCATTTAAAGCACACAATTTCTTAAAACATGCTTTAACATTAAGATTTGTACTTATGGATATTACTGAAGTAACCAAAGCTGTTCATTAGAAGGGGTGCCAATACTTTTGTCAATATAGCGTACACTAATATTAACGCATTAAATTGTTCAGAAATGGCAGTACGGGCTTTTATAAAGTTAAAAAGATTTCTATTTCTAGTAAAAGCTGTTCTTTTGAACTTTCTATTGAACAAAACCTAAAACCCCACAGCGGTATTCAACACATTCAACATTGGTGAACAAGAGACACTAGATGGATATAAAATAATAAAACAATAAAAACCTTACCGATCCCAAACTTTTTAGGACAGTAGATAAATATCCGAAATCACTCTTAATTTCCATAAAAATCCCACGACACTCGAATGTTTTGGATCGACTCCAAAGGCAAAATGTTTTTCTTTCCTAAAGTTTAAAATGTTTTATGTAGTTTTGCACATCTTTTTTTGAATTTTGGATCACTTCTGCATAATATAAAGACTAGAAACAAACCGCAAACTCACATAGAGCACAGCGACTCGTGATTTATAATTCATATAATCCCCAGTCAATCTAAGGTTACCAAAGCAGCGCTACTTCTGCAATCCCTGACTGAGATTTAGATATCTAGCCGAAGTGCAACAGATGACTGTACGCACATAATTAAGAAGCATCGTTTCCTCCGGGTCTCCTGCATGACAATGAGCCGTTGTGTTTCTCACAGAAGATCACGTGTCTCTGCTCATTAGGCCGGATCCGCATCCGTTCCACCGCACGGATAGCTTTCAAAGGCGTTACACGCCGGCGCTTCTGTCACGCGCACACACACACACACACACACACACACACGCGCGCGCTTTCATCCTCGGCCGTGTTGTTGCTCGCTCGAGTCTGTGGGGAGATGCTAAGCGAGCCGCTCTCGTTTCGTATCGCTGGAAAATGAGCGCTCTGAAGTGTCTCCTCGCTAAAGACAAGCGCGCTAACTTTGTGTTTCTCACGGGCACCTGCCACGCTGAAAGAGTTTCCTGACAGGCAGGCCAAGTCTGAAAAACTACGACAGCCTCAAAGGAGAGACGCAGACAGATAGATAGACGGGGGTTATGCAACTCCTCCAGCAGCTCGTCTCTTTATGAACAGGCTCTCGGGGTGTTGTGACGCTCAAACCCTGTTTACCTGCTCTGCCTGCGCTTTCCTCCTGTGAGCTTTTTTTTACATCTGACAAAACAACCTCAAAACCCTCCAAAAACATGCTGGAGATCTTCAAAATATACAAGGCGTCCTAAAATCCAAGAGCCAACCCCTGCTGGTGTGTTTGCTCTCTGAGGTGGGCGTCTGCCAGCGATTAGACGGGTCACATCCTTATTGCAAAGTTAACCGTCTTAAACATGAGGTTTTAACAGCGCGTTTTATTTTATGTATGAATTGCCCATATAATATATTCTACATATCTGTATTTCCACAAAAATTACGTTATATTAATAATAAATGTTTAAAATGCACACACACATAATGACACACATAAAAATATATACAGTGTATATATATATATATATATAGAGAGAGAGAGAGAGAGAGAGAGAGAGAGAGAGAGAGTAAGATTTGTGATTATTTTATTAATATGCATTGCTAAGAACTCAATTAGATTTTTTTTTTTGCAAACTAGTAAATAGTAAATCACGGCAGCCAATTATTGTTCTATCCTAAAACACCATACATCATTGGAAAGAATTTATTATTTATATCGCATAAATGTATAAATCTCAATTTAAAAAAACTGACCCTTATCACGGTTTTGAGGTCATGCAAAGGTCATACACGGGTCAAAGACGTTAAGATCCACATCGAAGGAAAAGAAAAGCACATTAAATTTAAGTAAAGTGGCTACTCTTAAGGCTTAAAATACATTTTTGAAAAATAAAAGGTGAAAAATTTGGTTAAAATACTGTTACATTGCCATTCAGTGTAACAATATTTATTAAAAAAAAAAACATGCTTATTCTGACTTGTATATATTACAATTTCACATATTATAATATATTAAAAAAGGAAGCATGTTACATTTATTGTGTTTTAAATAAGTAAAAATAGCTTACTGACAAATGGGCAAAACCGAGGAGGGTGGCAACTTTTAAAATGCAATTGTAATCTTTTAATATGTCCTAAATTGATTTTTGTTGTAAATATGTGACATGCTGTGCTGAATAAATAACATTAAAGTGGGTTAATGAGGAAAAATGTGTACAGTTTAGTTTGGGCTCAACAACAATTTCAAGCAGTATTATACTTCAAATTCATGAATGAGATCCGGTTCCTCGATCCGATACCCGCCCAGCTCCGAGCAGTGTGTCCGCTCCAGTCTAATATAGTCGATCCTCTGATAACAGCCTCTTTTGAAAGCTTCATCACATTGTCAGAGATTCAGAAAACAATCAGCATCCGGATCAGATGCTCTTTCAGGAATGAAAGGGAAATTCCAGCGAATTTCTAGAAGATCAAAGAGTCTTTTCCTCATAATCTGACCCTTTAAAGCTCTCTAGCAGGCCGTCTGCAGCTGATTAATTGGTCGTTCTACAAATAACAGAACGCCCCTTTAGTTAGAGAGCGGCCCGCAGGGGACGAGAGTGGCCAGGACCCTGTCAAAGTGAATGAGATTACAGAAAAAATCTCTCCTGCTCCGGACGGAAACCTGCTCCAAAACAGCTCTGAAGCTCTTTGATAATATGCTGCAAGCTCGCTGTTGAAAGCACTGGGTTTATTACCACTAATGCTGTGTCAAGTATTTATCTGTCTGGCTGATGCTCAATGCACACAAAACTGGCCTTTCTAAATTCAATTCAAATACTTATCAAAAAAAATTGTAAACTAGAGTCTTTATAGCTTTTGCATTTAAAGAGATTCTAATATAGTCAATGCACAACCTTCATCACAAATATATATATTCAATATATATATATATATATATATATATATATATATATATATATATATATATATATATATATATATATATATATATATATATATATATATATATATATATATATATTATTTTATTTATTTATTTATTTTTTTTTTTTTTTTTTGGCCAAAAATATGAGTCAGTTAATTCGATAAAAAAGAATAAAATATATATATATATATATATATATATATATATATATATATATATATATATATATATATATATATATATATATATATATATATATATATAATAAAATAATATATATATATATATATATATATATATATATATATATATATATATATATATATATATATATATATATATTTATTTATTTATTTTTATTTTTTTATTGATTAATGTGAAGTTGGCCATAAATATGAGTCAATTAATTCAATAAAAAGAATGAAAGGTAACAAACTTTGTTGTACAAATTAATAATTCACAATATAACTGCTTTAATATAATAATAAACATTTTCTGTTCGCTGAGATAAGCATGATTAAGGTGTAAGATAAAATAAAATATATTCTTTAGAGTTTTGAATACTCATTTAAGTCGTTGAATTCATGTTGCAAGATTCCAATCTGAATGGGCAGCTCAAATAAAAAGCAACCGAAGGATTAATTTCCAAATAAGTGGCCTATTCTGTCTTTCAATTTGAAGTCTTTTACCCAAACCCTGTCATGCAAAATCACATTTAATGTTACTGCAATCCTCAGGTCTCTGTTTTCAGCCGCCGGTCTGAC
>NC_056716.1:17253107-17303107 GCF_018831695.1 Puntigrus tetrazona
TCAATCATCCATCCATCCATCCATCCGTCTTTCTTTCTTTCTTTCTTTCTTTCCATTTATCATCCATCTATCTTTCTTTCTTTCTCTCTATTGACTGTTTTATCTATCATCCATCCATCCTTCTTTCTTTCTTTCTTCATATTGATTGTCTTATCTATTCATCATCCATCCATCCGTCTTTCTTTCTTTCTTTCTTTCTTTCTTTCTTTCTTTCTTTCTTTCTTCCTATTGTTTTATCTAACCATCCATACATCAATCTTTCTTTCTTTCTTTCTTTCTTTCTTTCTTTATTTCTTTATTTCCATTTATCATCCATCTATCTTTCTTTCTTTCTCTCTATTGACTGTTTTAACTATCATCCATCCATCCTTCTTTCTTTCTTTCTTCCTATTGATTGTTTTATCTATTCATCATCCATCCATCCATCCATCCGTCTTTCTTTCTTTCCATTTATCATCCACCTCTCTTTCTTTCTTTTTTTCTCTCTCTCTATTTACTGTTTTATCCATCCATCCATCATTCTTTCTATCATCTCTCTGAATGGTTGTAGCGGTGCGCATGTAAAGCAGCATCTGTTCATCACTCCAGCTCTCCTCCGTTAATTAAGTCCAGTAATTCGCCGGGACTCCTCGGGAGCCGAGGCTGTAATCTCGGCGCATCTCTCAGGGCCGGGGTGTTTAGACGGCTGAAGTTATTGCGCTCGTCTGATGTCACGAGGTCCACGGCGGCGCCTGCACGAAAGCAATCTCGCTCGGCGGCCGACTGGAGTGGCTTGTGATTGGCCGCGGTTGATCCCGACACCTGAGCGGCGCTCAAGAGCCGGCTCTTCTGATTAGCGGCGTACAATCCGTCCCTCAAGAGCGCCTCTCTCGCTAACAGAGCTGTTAGAGAACGCATTTGACCTTATGAGGCCGGGGAGGCTGTGTTTTGTCGGCGGAGATGAATCCGAGCGCTCTAAGAATGAAGTTCAATTCGCCGAATGAAACGGCCACGACTCTTCTTTGTGAGCGTGTCGCGTCCTGCCGAGGCCGAGAAATCGCTCTTAACCCACGGCGCACGGGAAACGCTCCCTGCTCGCAGTTTTTGTGGGTAATTTCTCTCCGCCGACGGCGTTCCCATGGCGATTCACAGAGGATTCCTCGATTGTCCTTAAACAATTATTTGAGTGGGAGATTTGAGCAGAAACAATGAGAGTAAAAGCTTTGCTCCCGGTGTGTTGTAGCTCAATGAGCCAAATTAACTGAACGTGGCAAACAAACTATATATATATAGTGGCACTATTAACTGTTTTCAGCAGCTTGACTGTAGCGTAACGTGATATAAAAAAGGGCCTCTCTCAATGAATGTTGAGGACGCAAATTTATTTCAGTGAATTATTGGGTTCGGATTGTGCATTAAATGGTGTGTTTTTTCTTGAAGAGATTTTCTTTTCTTAAAATTGATCAAAGCGTGGCAGCATTTATAGCGTTACAGATTTCCGTTTCTATTCAAGAGTCCTGAAATATAAAAAGAGCAACTGTTTTTCGACACTGATAACGATCAGCAAATCGGTATATTACAGCGATTTTTGAAGGATGTTATGACGCAGAAGACTGGAGGAATGATGCTGAAAATCCAGCTTCGATCAAAGCAATAAATTACAACTGATTATATATTTACATAGAAATAAGTTAGTGTGAATTGCAAAAATATTTTTGCTGTTTAAAATAAAATAAATGCAGCCTTGGTTAGTGATATTTTAATATTGTTGAGATATTATTATAGTTTGCATTTGTGCATTTGTGTCCTGTTTTCGTTATTAGTTTAATGAAAGTGATTTTTTGGCTTGCTCGTTTGTTTGTTTATGGTGTTCATTTTTATGTACGTCTATAGTTTTAATATTTATCTCATGACATTTTGGATCAAATAAATGCAGTCTCGTTGAGCAGAAGAAGCTTCTTTCAAAACCGTTAAACAGGGTCTTACTGACCCAGACATGCATTTATTCATCTTTGAAGATCTACAGCACAGAAGAGTGTTCAGAAACACTAAAGAGGAACAGAAGCGCCGGAGTTCAGCTGCAAATGCTTTTATATAACCTTCATTCCCTCCATCTGATCCAGTTCAGCAGCAGAAAGGCTGCGGTGTTCCTGAGCCCCGGCTGAGAGCGGCTTTACAATCCTCTGAACACTTCAGGATAATCCTTTTTTTTCTTTCTTCATTGAAAAATGTGTTTCATTTGAAAACAGTATCAAAGAAAATTCCTTTTCAGTTCCTCGCCGTCTCTGAGGAAAGGCAAATGAGCCAAATGAAATCAAGCAAAACTCCCATGACCTGCCAACGATAAATTAAATATGTTAACACCGCTAAATATATTTATCGCAACCGACGCTGTTGCCTAATGTGACACCGGAACCAATTCAATCAGTTCTGGGTGCTTTCTAAAAACGGACAAAAATAAAAATAGAAATGAGACTTTAATTTCTCAAACCGAGAGACTTGCTGAAATCTGCATCTCAGACGTTTCTCCTCGGAAAAATATGTGCAGACTGAGAATAAACAGATGATATCGTTATCATATATAACGCTAATGAAGAATAAACGCTGTTATCTTTATCGTTAACACTTGACGCATACCTGAAACGAGGAATCGGCAGATACACAAAAATTTAAAAAGGGAAATAAAATAAACATTAACGAAAAAGGAAAATTTGTTGATACATTAAAATGCTAACCTGATATACAAAAATAACTAAAACCGAAAAAAAAATTTGCTAAATTAAAATCAAAATGCATATGAAAATAAAAAAAAGCATATATTTTATATTCAAAAATAAAAACCGTAATATTATTAAAAACTACGCTACGATAACGGCAAAATTCGTAATGCTTAATTATTTGACTCTTTTGGTGAATTTTAGTGAATTTACCCCAAACAAGCGTTGGAACAGAAAGAGCGGGCATCAGCAGATGACTGTAAAAAGAGCCTGGAGAGCCGCACGTTCGTTCCTGAGCTTTTGTTTTTCTCATTTTGGCTGAAGAGAAGCGCAGCGCACGTCCGTACAGCAGGTGTTTGCCCGCGTCCTCGTGCGTGCCTCAGACTAGCCCTTCGGTAACGAAGCAGCGCTTCCGCGCGGTTCACATCCTCTCGCTGACGTGCCGCGCTGGCGAGATCCCTCACGCTGCGTGTGTGTGTCTCTGCTGCTCGAGACGTCTCACAAGAGACACACAGAACGGCGCCGACTGATCTAAATCCAGAATGAACCTCCGGCGAATGCCAAGCGGCGCCTGATGCATCTATTCATGCATTTTATTCAAATCTAAACAACTATCCTGTTGTTTGTTTTGTTTGTTAGATGCGTTTCTGACCACAGATGCACCGAAAGCCTCTCGCCAACACCGAAGTGCTTCATACGCAACACTGATCCAAAACGAGCGCTTGCCAAACACCGCATGAAAAGTAAAAATGTGCTTTGTAGAGTAAACAAAATGTTTCTGGCCTGCTGGCCGTCGTAAATGTCGGAAGCAAAGCGAATCAAAGTGTAACTTTTGAGCATTGCTCGAACAGCTATCATCATCCTTTAACCCTAGAGTCCACTGGAGATGCAAAATTAATAATTAACCAGCACTTCGTGTGTTTTTTTATCAAGTAAATGTCAGAATAACTGAAGTAATATTTCCAGATGAACATTTACTGGAGAATTTTCTTCCCAAGCCTCCAAAACGTCTCACGTTTTTCTTCGTGGTGCATCGCATTATATGTTTTGATCATCAAACAAAGCATTAAATATCACCAAGACACATTATTGGAGATACAGAGTGCCAACTTATTTTTATATCATGCTATATAAGTACTTTTTGTCCTGCTCCTGCACTAAATTGCATATTTTTGCTCAGTTTGGTTCTATTTTTCCCTCCATATTCTCACTATATAAGTCTTTTTAAGCCAAAAAAGCATGATGGATCAAATACGATACCCAGAGACACGCATGATAAACAAATAAATAAAACAGACTCTCTGGCTATTGTTTCAGACTAAGCTTTACATGGTTAAAAAAAAAACTCTCACTGTAGTGATGCCTTCTTCCAGCAAAAACTAAAATAAGAGCAAAATCATGATGGTTGCGGATGTTTTCGTGACAGATGGCGTTGCACAGAGACTGGCTGCCGTACGAGTGACAAAGCGCTAAATCTGCAGGACAAATCAGCTCAAGAACTCGTTCCGAGAAACAAAAATATATGCTTTTTTATCGCAGCAACGCAAAATATAGCTTCATGGCTGGCAAAAACAGTATTTTCTCAATCCGCAAGCCTGAGAAAAGCCTCAAACCACAGTCCAAAAGCCAACGGTCGTCTCCAAAACGCTGCCGAACGCTCAAAGTGATGCATCGCAGCCTGAATGAGTTTTGAGAGTTGACCGTAATTGACCGCTTCTTCCTACCTGGGGCCTGCTGAAGCACCATATCGGACAGATCCTGCAGATGGATGAAGAAAACGAGTCCTCCGACCCGAACAGCAGCAGAAACCAGAAGGAGCAGGGCGGCTTGCAGCGGACACCCGCAGCCTCCTCCGACGCGAAGAACGTCCACCATCTTACAATCCACGAAGAGCATCTCAGCTCAGAAGCGAAGACACGCTGCTGGAAGAGAGAGAAACAGAGCGTTTACAGGAGAAGAAACAAAGCCTGTTAACAGTAAAGTGATTGGGTAGAAAACGCATGCTTTGGCTGAAGAGCATCTTATAATGCATTGAAGTTCTTGCATTGCTTGGGAATCGAACTTGTGACCTTGGTGCCACAGGAATGATGAAAATACATATCACTGAACTTCAGAGGGAAAAAAAGGTGCAGAACCAGTTTTAAACCCGTAAATATGAGCGGTCAGAAAAAGGATTTATTTCAATGAATCTTTACGCAGCATCAATGCATGTGTGTTTTTCATCATATTTGAACCATCAGGAATCTTTGTCATTTTTAATCATTTTAAATATTTTTTTAAATTCAAATGTAAATTTTATTTTACATTAAATTAAAAAAATATATATTATTATTATTTTTTTAAGTTTAATTTTGTAGTAGTTTATATATTTTATATAAAAGGTACATTTTCAGTGTCTTTGAAGGTAATTTTTTTTTTTTTTTTTGAATTAATTATAAAACATATGCACTAACCAAAAAGTATTTATTAAATTAATTTTACAATTTACACATTTTATAATGGGTTAAGTCTCTGTTTTGGATCAAATCTATTTTATATATCCATTCATATTCATTAATGCTCAAACATCGCTGCTACTGTTGCTCTAATCGATTTTAACCAACCCAAACACTAAACATGAACTCGTGTTTTCACATTCATTTCATATCGTTTCATCCTGACGGGTAAAATCAGGATTCGTTGAGTATTCGGTGTTTTCGTGTTGCTCAAAGGGTCGGTCATTTTCGCGTTTTTGTTGAAGATGCCGTTGACTAAGGAGATAAAATTCTGCTTTTAAATGAGTGAGATCTTCATATCAGCGTAGCACGCACTTAATAAAATGATATAAATACCAGTTGTCACTCTATGGGCCCTATTTATTTATTTTGGTGCGTCCAAATCCACTTTTGCTATTTTGTGGACCTCTTTAAATGACTAAAAAAATACTGTTTTAAATACAATCTATTTTAAGTTCCTCAAAATAGCAACGCGCCACCAATGCCCCTCAATACACCACTTTTTTGGTATAAATGGGAGCAGATGCTAGCTAAACGACGTGGCGCTAGTGCAAACCCAGCCGGGTCTATGATAGGGCCCCACATCTCCAATAATACGTCTTAGTGTGAGATTAAAGATAATAAGATTTAGATCGTGAGATAAGACGATCCAGACACATAATGCAACGCAACAGAATGTTGAATTGAGCGATAAAGAAACAGACGCGAGGAGAAGTGAGATGTTTCGAAGGCTCGCGAAGATCACTGAAGGAACAGTGAAGTGCGATCGGATTTGAGACGCGGAAAAGGATGCGTGCCTAATCAAGAAACAATACGAAAGTCCATCTTAACCAAAATAGCAACTCAGATGATTCTCCATAAATCAGCTGCTAAACATCTAAAAACCAACGCACTTCGCGTCCCTGAGAGATGCGAGCGTAACTTCACACGGCTTCGGCGGCCCGTCGGCGCGATAGAGACATAATCACAAACGCATATAGACTCAGCGGCCCATTAACTCGGCGCTGGACCAGAGTCTGACAGGAGCGCAGTCAGGTGAGAGCGTGAATGATTCGTACGCTCTCTCCTATTTCTGCTCATAGTCACTAAGCGGAAAACAAGACCGGCTGCTTTATTGATGCATTAACACAAAATCACATTCATATTTCTGCAGAACACCGTGCAGGCTTGCTTTTAGTACCAGGGCTCACATTTAACACAAGAACTCGTTGGGTGCCAGAAAGTACACAAAATGCACTAAAAATGAAAAAGAACTACTTGTTTGTGATAATAACCGGACTGCATTAAATACGCAACTTAATGAGGTTCTTTGATAACTCCTTTGCACGCTAATTTTTGAATGACGAATCAGTGCACGGACGCTTTACATGCCTCTTTTTTAATCACAGAGTCTGTGCTTTGAGTCCTTTTTTGGAAAAAATATGTATAATTCATTCGAACGCATTCATAAATGTCTCAATATCGCGTTGCACGGGAAATTCGGTTCAGAACGGTGTAATAACGCGCAGATGTTAAAACGGTGTTCGCGGCGAGAAAGTCGTTCTCGTCGCGTTAAGCGGGAGTTTTATTACCCTGCTGTTGTGTGTATAATTATAGGAGGTTTTCTGGGAGAATTAATATTCCGGAGCGGAATGAGGCTCGTTAGTGTGTGAGTCTCATTAGAGAACCTGTCACATTAGAGACACAGCTACCAGAGAAACAAGCGTGAGAAACAGGAGCTTACCAGAGAGAACAAGATGAGAGAGAGAGAGAGAGAGAGAGAGAGAGAGAGAGAGAGAGAGAGAGAGAGAGAGAGAGAGAGAGAGAGAGAGAGAGAGAGAGAGACAGAGAGAGAGAGAGAGAGAGAGACAGAGAGAGAGAGAGAGAGAGAGAGAGAGAGAGAGAGAGAGAGAGAGAGAGAGAGAGAGAGAGAGAGAGAGAGAGAGAGAGAGAGAGAGAGAGAGAGAGAGAGAGAGAGAGAGAGAGAGAGAGAGAGAGAGAGAGAGAGAGAGAGAGAGAGACAGAGAGAGAGAGAGAGAGAGAGAGAGACAGAGAGAGAGAGAGAGAGAGAGAGAGAGAGAGAGAGAGAGAGAGAGAGAGAGAGACAGAGAGAGAGAGAGAGAGAGAGAGAGAGAGAGAGAGAGAGAGAGAGAGAGAGAGAGAGAGAGAGAGAGAGAGAGAGAGAGAGAGAGAGAGAGACAGAGACAGAGAGAGAGAGAGAGAGAGAGAGAGAGAGAGAGAGAGAGAGAGAGAGAGAGAGAGAGAGAGAGAGAGAGAGAGAGAGAGAGACAGAGAGAGAGAGAGAGAGAGAGAGAGAGAGAGAGAGAGAGAGAGAGAGAGAGAGAGAGAGAGAGAGAGAGAGAGAGAGAGAGAGAGAGAGAGAGAGAGACAGAGAGAGAGAGAGAGAGAGAGAGAGAGAGAGAGAGAGACAGAGACAGACAGAGAGAGAGAGAGAGAGAGAGAGAGAGAGAGAGAGAGAGAGAGAGAGAGAGAGAGAGAGAGAGAGAGAGAGAGAGAGAGAGAGAGAGAGAGAGAGAGAGAGAGAGAGACAGAGAGAGAGAGAGAGAGAGAGAGAGAGAGAGAGAGAGAGAGAGAGAGAGAGAGAGAGAGAGAGAGAGACAGAGAGAGAGACAGAGAGAGAGAGAGAGAGAGAGAGAGAGAGAGAGAGAGAGAGAGAGAGAGAGAGAGAGAGAGAGAGAGAGAGAGAGAGAGAGAGAGAGAGAGAGAGAGAGAGAGAGAGAGAGAGAGAGAGACAGAGAGAGAGAGAGAGAGAGAGAGAGAGAGAGAGAGAGAGAGAGAGAGAGAGAGAGAGAGAGAGAGAGAGAGACAGAGAGAGAGAGAGAGAGAGACAGAGAGAGAGAGAGAGAGAGAGAGAGAGAGAGAGAGAGAGAGAGAGAGAGAGAGAGAGAGAGAGAGAGAGAGAGAGAGAGAGAGAGAGAGAGAGAGAGAGAGAGACAGAGAGAGACAGAGAGAGAGAGAGAGAGAGAGAGAGAGAGAGAGAGAGAGAGAGAGAGAGAGAGAGAGAGAGAGAGAGAGAGAGAGAGAGAGAGAGACAGAGAGAGAGAGAGAGAGAGAGAGAGAGAGAGAGAGAGAGAGAGAGAGAGAGAGAGAGAGAGCATATCAGAAAAGAATGCCAAATGCATTTTAATACGCTAGTAAAAAAAACCTTTTTAAAGGGTATCTGTAGCATGCTATAAAAACACATTACCGCTACGAAACAAAAAAAAAAAAATAAAAAGCTAATTATGGATTTATTTATATATATATATATATCATGATTTCCCGATTCACAAACGTGGTTTTTAATATCCTAAAAATCATTTTTTTGCTTACGATTTTTAATTTATTTCTCGCATTTTAAATTTCATAATTCTGAGTTTGTATCTCAAAATTTTTAATCTATGTTTCACAAGTTTAAAATTGATCATTTTGAGCTTGCATCTCACAGCTTTGAGTTTATATCTCATTATTCTGAGCTTATATCTCGTAACATTGAGTTTAAATCTAGTAACTCCGAGTTCATATCTCAACATTTTAAGATTATATCTCACAAAACACAGTTTTTCTTTTGTACCTACATAATAGTGAGTTTATATCTAACAATTTATATCTTATATCTTATACCTTTTTAATTTATATCTCGCATGTTGAGTTAAAATCTCATAATTCTGATCTCATATCGAGTTTATATCTCATCATTTTGAGTTAATTTCACAACTCTGAGTACATATCTCAAACTTTTAAAATTATATCTCACAAGTCTGAGTTTCTCTCATAATAATGAGTTCATATCTTATCATTTTGAATTTACTTCTCACCTTTTTCTCAGGATTTGCTTGCAATTTTTAATTTATATCTGGCATTTTGAGTTTAATAATCTCATAATTTCGAGACTATATCTCACAACTTTGAATTCATCTCTCATTATTCTGAGCTTACATCTCGTATCGAGCTCATCTCACCTTTTTCTCGTGATCGTAGCTTTATTAATATGATTTATTAATAATTTATGAGTAACTTTCAGCTGCACGAAAAGTCATTTTTACGTCAAAGCTGCTCAAAAGGCGCTCTTCCAAGCCGTTTCCCGACCCCTGTTTGGTCTCGATCCTCCGGTCGGGTCGTCTCTCAGATAATGAGAACATACAGTTGCAGAAGTCGGAGGACGTTGCCATAGCGATTTGATGTTGCCAGAGCGTCTACGGTCCACAAATAAATGGACATGAGATGTAAACGTCTAATTTTGTACATACATTTTGCACCACCGCCCACATATGACAGCGCCGAGACATCTCCTTTCAGACCGAAAGCTGAGGTTTTATGAGTTGTGTTAAACCCTGCATCTTTAAGAGGACGAATCTTTATATATTTTATATTTTTATTTTTAAAATATTTTATATTTTAATTATATATTTTATATGTTATACTTTATTTCATTTTTACCTTATACTTTGTACACTTCTTTGTATATATATTTTTATATTTTTATTTTTAAAATATTTTATATTTTAATTATATATTTTATATGTTATACTTTTTCATTTTTACCTTATACTTTGTACACTTCTTTGTATATATATTTTTTATATTTTTATTTTTAAAATATTTTATATTTTAATTATATATTTTATACTTTATTTCATTTTTACCTCATACTTTGTACACTTCTTTGTATATATATTTTTAAATTTTATATATATATATATATATATATATATATATTGTTTTCTTTCCGACACTGGACGGTTGTAAAAAACATTTCACTGCATGTCGTACCATGTATGTATGTGTATGTATAAAATAAAAATTTGAATTTGAATCTTATGGCGTTTATTTAAATATGCATCTATGCGTTTAAGCTTTAACCTGCACACGCCGACCCCCTGCAGCACAAAACCTCATAAGTGTCCATTTTTTAGAAACTCAAGATTTGTATGTTATCTGTAAGCTGAATAAATAAGCTTTCCACGGATGCAACAAAATACTCAGAAAAATCACCTTCAGTATGTTGTCCTTAGAAATGCATATTGCTAATCATGAATGCAATTTTGATGCATTTACCACACGCTCTTGAACACGATCTTTACGTAATATCCTAATGATTTATGTCAATGGATGATTTTGACCCATGCACTGCTGCTATAAATACACCCCGGCGACTCAAGACATATTTCAGTGGCTAAAATTTCATAAGAAACAAGGCAAGGTTAAACAATGACAGGGCTAAATGTAGCTCCGGCATTAGGCCACGTCCACACGGAGCCACAACTTTCACCATCCGGGGTTTTTTCAAAAAATGGCACGAGCGATGTAGCACACACGAAAAAAAACAGACTATGGGCTATGCTCGTAAACGTCGTGTGTGGTTTACAATTAATGCATTTATTAATCTGTGTCAGTGTTAGTCAATAAAAGTAAACCTAAATAAAACTAAAACGACTATCTGTCAACTATAAAAACATTCTGTTAGTGTTGAAGAAACTGACAGATACAATTGAAACAAAGGTACAATAAAATATACGTGTCACGTGTGTGATAGGCACGAGAGCATACAATGCGTATAAATGAAAACAAAAGGCTTTAATCCACTCGGGATGAAATAAACAATATACAGGTAGGCAGGCAGGCAGAATGACAGAACAAAATCACTGCGCAACTATGGACGAGATCGGACAAACGGAACTGAAAACACAGGACTTAAGTACACAGGGTAATTAACAGGACACAGCTGAAGACGATAGACAATTAACATGAACTAAAGGCAGGGCACACAGAGCACATGGCACACGACAAAAACATAAACAAAGAGTCCAGAGACGTGACATTACACCCCCCTCCCGGAAGGTGCGTCCTCGCACCTAAAGAGAGAACAAAACAAAACGACTAGGAATTGGGGATACCGGGTCTTGGGAGGAGGTTCTGGTGGAGGACGGCCCCCAGGAGGGAGTAGACAGACAGTCCAGGGAGGAACAGACGGAGGGAGGAGCCAGGGAGAAGACAGGAGGAGTCCGGAGCAGGAGGAGATCCAGAGCCCAGCTATGGTGCTCCACGGTGGAGCCGCCGGAGGGAGGCCATGGAGGAGGAGCAGCCATCGACTCCATGGGGCCGACCGACGGCGGCGGAGCAGGTGGTGGAGGAGACTGAGGCGGAGACGGAGAGCCGAAGAGCCAGGGGTGACGTCGAGGCGCTGGAGGTCAAAGCGACGCCGCAGGCTTCGGCGACTGACACGGAGGCGGGGACAGGAGGAAGGACGCGCGGAGCCAGAGCGATTGAGGACTGAGGTGAAGCCGGAGGAAGGAGGAGCCTGAGAGAGCCGGTGGGATGGAGGGACGAGGTGAAGCCGGAGGAGAGGAATCCCGAGGCGGCGGATGGTCGACGACAGACCAAGGCGGAGCCGGAGGGGCGATGGAGCCTGGTGAAGCTGGTGGACTGGCGGACCACGGTGGAGAGGAGGGAGCTAGGAGCCCAGGGGAGCCGGCGGGTCTACGAGCCGAGGAGGAGTCTGGGTCTCGGAGGCAGGACGGCGAGGCGAGGATCCTTCAACCTCGACGGCGATGGGAGACCGGCAGACCCGTGGCGAGCTCTGGATGGTGAGCTGAGGGTGAGCGCAGGGGCTGCTGGGATCCATCGGTGGCGTATGACCAGGGTGGGAGGGGAGGAAAACTGGAAGCGCACGAGGCAGGGGGAGGGCGCGCGTGGTGCGGGGAGCACGGGAGGGCGCGCGCGTGGCGCGGGCACGGGAGGAGCGCCGTGGCGCGGGCACGCGGAGGGAGCGCGCTGCGTGGCGCGGGCATCGGGAGGGAGCGCGACGAGGCGCGGGCACGGGAGGAGCGGCGCGCGTGGCGCGGCACGGGAGGCGCGCGCGTGGCGCGGGCACGGAGGAGCGCCGCGCGCGCGGGCACGGGAGGGGCGCCGCGTGGCGCGGGCAATGGAGAAAGTTCTTGAGGATCCAGCAGCCCTAGGTGGGAAATCAGCTCACCCTCAGCCGATGTGCAGTGGGCGGAGCTCCACCGCGCTCTCCTTATAGACGGCTGACTCCCACCGCGGGAGCTCCGTTGCTGGCTCGCGCACCTGGTCTGACGTACTCGGCTCGGGTCCTGTTACGCTCCACGGCTCGGTCGCTCTCTCTGGCGATGGGTCCGTGGTTACGCTCGACTCCGCCCCGTGTCAGCGGTGGGCTCAGGCTGGGGCTCGACCATGCGGTGGAGGATGAGCTGGGCTCTGGATCCTGAGTGGGGCTGGTGTCGGTGTCCTCCAGCGCAACAGTCATCGACGATTTGCACGACACCAGCACCCACTCGACGTACGCGGCGATGCTCTCTCGAGGACCGCTCCCGGACAGCTGCGCCTGATTGGAAACGTTTAGTGCGGCGGAAGTAGATTCCGCACAGAAAGCTGTCCGGAATGCGAGAGTCGTTGGCCAGGTGGAGGAATAGCGCGGTATATTCCTCGAGAGAGCAATCCCCCTGCTCCAGCAGGAGGATGAGGAAATTCGGGTCTTGATACGGGGAATACATGACAAACAAAAAATAAAAGAAATTATCGCCGCTAAAACTTGTACTTTTGTACGGTCCGATCTTCTGTCACGCGTGTGATAGGCACGAGAGCATACAATGCGTATAAATGAAAACAAAAAGGCTTTAATCCACTCGGGGATGAAATAAACAATATACAGGTAGGCAGGCAGGCAGAATGACAGAACAAAATCACACGCAACTATGGACGAGATCGGACAAACGGAACTGAAAACACAGGACTTAAGTACACAGGGTAATTAACAGGACACAGCTGAAGACGATAGACAATTAACATGAACTAAAGGCAGGGCACACAGAGCACATGGCACACGACAAAAACATAAACAAAGAGTCCAGAGACGTGACAATACGTTTTTACATATTAGCTGAAAAACTAATGTTAATGAACCTCGTTGTAATGTTTTGTATTTATTTTTTTTTTTGAGAGAAGAGAAGCGTGACAAATGCACCGTTAAAACCTCGATATCCCAAAAGAATGAAACTGTGTATAAAGAAAATTAATTAAATTCATATTGCACAAGTAAGTACACACACACACACACACTTCTTGACACACGAGACACGTTGACATGTAAACTATACTTTTCAGATCCATGTGAATAATTGCAGAGCCGAACATAATAATCTTAATTAGTGTTTAATTAAATTGAAAGCAGGTTTTCCTGCACAGTTGTGTTCAATCAGGTCTGTGTGTGCTTGTGTGTGTGTGTGTGTGTGTGTGTGTGAGGATTCAACCTTCAATTGATTTCCTATAGCCTCTATATTTGAGCGCACATCTCTAACGCGACGCAAAACAAGCTGTGAATGAATGCGGTGTTTTCCTCAAAGAGCGTCCTTCAGCTGGAGAGAATTCATAAAGAAAGCTCACAGCGATCTGTGTTGTGTTTCAGTGTCTGTAAAGAGGATAGGATCTTTATTAACACCATTAAATGATTGCATGATTTTTCCTACAATCAGCATTAAAAGAAAAAAAAAAAAAAAATATATATATATATATATATATATATATATATATATATATATACATATCATTCTAATATTCTGATTTGTTGCTCAGTGTTGAGTTTAATTAACATTTAAGTAATAATATTAATAATTATTATATTTTAATTATATATAAATAATTATATTTTACATTTACTAACAAAATAATACAAAAGTAAAAAATAATTTTATTAAATAAAAATAAATGTGTAAATAACATAATAATAATAATAATAATAATAATTTAGATTAAAATATTTCTTAAGAATAATTTAAACAAATAAATAATTAAAAGTAATAAAAAGCTAAAATAAACTAAATAAAATGCAATTGTAAATAATTAAACAGAATAATAATATTAAGAAGATGAATAGTAATTTTGATTAATATATATATATATATATATATATATATATATATATATATATATATATAAACTAAATCATTAAAAATTAGGAAAATAGCT
Organism: Puntigrus tetrazona; assembly: GCF_018831695.1. Lineage (NCBI taxonomy): Eukaryota > Metazoa > Chordata > Actinopteri > Cypriniformes > Cyprinidae > Puntigrus > Puntigrus tetrazona. Next base: position 17,267,263 of record NC_056716.1, read on the forward strand.
ATATTAAATGCAAAATAAATAAATATATAATAATTAAACTGAAATAATAAACATTATCAAATACAAAGTAAAACAAAAATAATATGGAATAGATAAATTAAAAAATAAGTAAACTTATAAACCTTAAAAAAATATAATACCATAAATAAATCTAAATTATTGATTGCCACACATACTTTAAATTTAACATTATCCTTTCTGATTAGGGAAATATATCCTAAGTGCTGTTGATAATTCACTATACATGAAATAAATGAAGATTTAACTTTGCAGTACGATGATTTTCTCTTTGGTCGAGACTTTCTTCGCTCGCAGCGTTAGTTAACAAATCAGTCGACTGACGGCAAACACAAAGACTGAAACTGTTCCTGTAAACAGTGTCAAAGCTGCTTTAATTTAGAGCTTCTGCCTCGAAACAATCTGTTGTTCCCCGCAGGACCTTGTGTTTTACGACCGTTTGTCAGACCACCTTCTGATTTAGTGCGTTAAATAAATCCAGGCCTGCCTTCAGACGATATAAAAGCACACGAAGCATCAATACAGCTTAAGATGACATATGTGGAGATCCGTAAAGAGCCCAAACCTCCGCAAACCTACTAAAACCCGCTCGAAAAAATATACAACTATAGCTGCTTTCCGCCATCCAATGCATTTTTTCCTTTCCGTTTTTATTTATAGCCAACAAAGCGCCTCCCCGACCTCCAGCGCACAAACTATTTCAGCTACAAGCAGAATCAATAAGCTTTGTTTGGTTAATTATACCCTGAACGGAGCGACGGTACAGAGCCGAGCGGATCGATCCTCACTTCCAGCACAAGTTCAGATGGCGTGGTTTCGTGTCACACGAGAGCAGAGGAAGAAACTGTATTTACTGTACAGTCGTTTTAAATACAAATAAATAAGCTTTACCGTATTAAACAGGTAAAGAAGATCAAATATCAACACAAGCATGCAAGTAAATATGGATAATAATTTCGTGCATATTTTTAATGCAACATAAAACTTAGGAAAGTAAACAAAAAATTCAAGTAAATACTTAAGTCAATAAATAATCAGAAAAATAAAAATTATATATATATATATATAATTTTTTTATTTATATATTTTTATTTATATTTATATATATATATATATATATATATATATATATATATATATATATATATATATATATATATATATATATATATATAAATATTTATAATTCCACAATTAATAAACGAATAGATAAAGCAAATTGGTAACCATATAAAAAGTAACAATTACATGAAAACATACAAAAATGTATGCAATATTTATACAAATAATTTTGCTGTATAAATGAATTGTCATCGGTGTAAAATGCTATTATATTAAAAGATTTCATAAAATAAAATGTGAATATATATATATATATATATATATATATATATATATATATATATGTATGTAAAAAATACTATTAATAAAAACAACCAAAAAGCAGAATATTAGCAAAATACCACTCCCTTTGATCTGAGAAAGATATTCTATTGTGCAAAACCAGTTCAGAGTGACTTCACGGTGTTGCTACGTAGTTGCTAGGACGTTCTGGACAGTTAATACGTGCCGTGTAGTTAAAAGGGACTTCTTGTTTGTTACTAAGGGCATCGCTAGGGCAATCTGTATATTTGCTTACCGTCTCAGAAAACGTTTCAGGAGACACAGATGTCACATACAACTCCATCGATCACAGAGGAGGAGCGCAAACGCTGAAGAAATGCCAGTCCTTGACCTCCGTAACACAGCAGCTCTTCTCACTTTGATTTTTGCATTTTGCTGATTGAGGATTTTCTCTGAAACCAGCTACGGTATAGATCTACTGTATTAATGCAGCAATATTAAAGCGCTTTGGGCTTCGGTGTCACAGATCATTAGCCGAAGCTTGACCCGCACAGCCATGGCTATCCTCCTTTCTTTTACTCCGTTAATGTTTTCGTTTTCGAAACTCGTGTCATGTGTTTTGGATAAAATGTTCGATCACACTTTATATCAAGTACAATGCAAAAAAAAAAAAAGTGCATTGTACCAAATGATTACGTTAAGGCCACATAATACAAAGCAGGATCACATTTTCTACCAAATGCACAGATCCAAATGTGAATAAAGAAATAAAATGTTGTCTAAAAAAATGCGAAAGCATGCATGCATACGTAAAAAATAGCTAAAAATTTAAAAATGCTGCAAGAAATAAAAACGTTTCTGCTAAATGCAGAAATTCGAATGTAAATACTGTAAATAAAAAATACCACGTTGCATGCATCCATAAAACATTTAAAAAACAAAAACTGAATAAAAATGTGAATAAATACAACATTAATAAATAAATAAATCGGTCATAAAATCATGCATGCATATTTAAACATTAAAATATTACCATATATAAAAGGTATATATAAAAACAAACAAATCTCAATGAAGTAATAAATACTAATAAAACAAATTAAGCGCTTGGCGAAATAAATGCTTAGCTCAAATTACATTTCTTGTTCCTGTCATTATGTTTAAAAAAAAAAAAATGCATGCATTTTTGGCATTTGTAAATTTTATGAGCACTAAAGGCAGAGGCTTGTTTTCCACTCATATTTAATGCGGCTCAATTATGCAACGGCATCACAAAAGCTTTAACTAAACTGGTTTGTGTTTTCAGGGTCCTGAGCGCCAGTGAATCGAGGAAGGAGATTAAAAAAAACCAGAGTGAATAATAGACGAGCGCTTTGGTTTTGGGGAGCCGCGGTGACCCACATACTGAGAGTTTCCTCTGGGACTGATGAGAAAAAACATCCCGTCCGGTCAACACGTACTGCTGGAACGCCTTTCTCGTTCTGGAGTCAACATGAAACCAGTCCACACAACGTTACTGGACTTCATCGTTGATTCATCAGTCCAAATAAAATTACTAATACACCAAAAACAGTTATACACCTCTGAAATAACAGATATTGGGGACAAAAATATATTTTGTCTCATATATGAGTATCAGTTCAGTAATTAAGGAGTTATTAGAGATTCATATAGTTTATTTTTTTACAATTTTGCAAACGCGGAAATTAGCTATAAAGTGTCTCTCGGCGACACAGCTGTGATTCGTTTGCCGTTTTGAACGAATCGAGCGAAACAATGACTCCATTTAACGAATTCCTGAATGAATCAGCGGTTCGAATGAATCAAGTGAATGAATGACTCAATGATTCGCTCACCGATACCATCTGCAGTTCTTTAGAGCGTCGATGTATGAAATAATACAAATAAATTCTAAAACATTGATTAAAGGCGTAGTTCAGGGTCATTTATTTGCACCAACCTTTGTTTTATTTGTTTAGTTAATTAATCACCACAGCATGCAATTAATTACATTAGCAATTTTAATCGACTGACATCCCTAGTTAGCGTAAAATGCTCTTGAAGTCATGTTTACGAAACGTACTTATAATTAATATCAATATTTCGTATGTTTGTTAAGAAACCCCTTTTTATAGCAACATTCTCAGAACATTCTAAGAATCATTTTTTTGTCACTTTTAAATAACGTTCTAACCATGACAAGAAACCCGGATATTTTGGAACAACTTAAACATACGCTTGGAGTGAAACATTTTGTAACCTTTAAATAAGGAGGTCGGAAAAACAAGTACTTTTTCTGACCCCAGCGGCAGAACTTTTCATATCTTAAAAATCGCATTTAATTACTTCTCGAGTAACCGTATCTTGATTTAAGAATACATGGAAAAGAAAGTTATTTATAAGTTCTTTCTTAGTGTTCGGATGAAATGTATATATGTCTATATGTATATAAATGTATATATATTGTATATATATTGTCTTCTGAAAAACCGAGGAGGCGTTGGTTGAGATGCACAGGGTTTTTTTGCATTAGTTATTGAGTAACTGTGTGTTCTACAGCCTTACAGGGACATTAAACAGCCTGAATAATTACTCGCTTAATTGTTCGTCTTTTTTTCCGTTATAACTTCAAGTCATTTTTTCACATTAACAGACTAGAGCACGCGATGCTGATGCAACATATTACAGAAATAAAAGGAGGAATAAAAGCGATCCATCATGTTTATAGAGGGAAAAGAGAGAAATATGAACACTGGCTTCACTAAATAACAGCAAACTTTGTTGTGAACATCCAGAGTTATAGTTAATAAATCTGAAGTGTTAGACCTTGAGTGAAATTCCCTTTTTTATAATTACAATGTGAGCATTATTATTTTATAAGTGCATCTGTTCTGCTTTTTAAAAACCTTGATGCGCTAAATTAACTAAAACTGAAATACGAATTGCATATTAATCATTTATATACAAAAAAAAACAAACACTGACAAAAATGACTCAACCTTAAAAGTCAAAAAGAAAAATGCGAAATTTAAAATGCATTCAGTAGTCAGGGACGGTGTCAGGGGCGAAACGAGACTCGGTCCAAGGTCAAACACGAGGAAACACAGAGTACAAGATCAGAAAACAGGCAAAAACATAAAGACAACACTGATACAACTAATAAACAACACTGGTATACCAAGAGATACTTCCATAAAACTATGAAAAGAAAACGTTTATTACTTGAAATTCATGTATTTATATAACATATTTTATTTCAGCTAGTTATTAAGGCATGTTTTCGCATCTTTCGCTTTTTTGTTTCAATTTAAATAATTCTAAAATATATATATATATATATATATTTTTTTTTATGTATATATATTAAAATATAATGTAATAAAAACATAAAATAAAACTTAAATTATATAAATATACAATATTTATATTAAACAAATATACTTTTTTCAGTTAGATGCCAGTGGAACATTTGTCATTTTATTTAGTTTAACTTGATACACTAATGTAACTAAAACTAAAACTGAAAAAAAAAAAAATTGTAACAAAAATAAATAAACATTATAAATATATATATATATATATATATATATATATATATATATATATATATACAAAAATATTTATTACAATAAATATAATCTCCTCAGATGCAAAAGTACTAAAATAATAAAATACAAAAGAAAAGAAAATACTAATTCAAAATTGCAAATAAAAACTATAATAGCATCCCTAGAATGCATAAAATGGCGAATCACAAGATTCCAAACCTCCCAAAAACGCTAAAGGCCTGAAAGCAAATGAATTATTAATTACCAAGCAGCATTCATCAGCGAGACGCCGGCGGAGCGACACGATCCACCTGTCCCTTCCCTCCGAAATGAAATTAGACAAATCAAATTGTACGTTTTCATATAAATTAGCGGCCGGCTGTCGCGGCTCTGTCTGGCCTGTTGCTCGCTTTCAGAGAGATTGTAAAGTTGGCAGCGCGGCGACGCTTCCCGTTTGTTATAAATAGGCTCCATCAATCTGGAGAGCCGGTGGCTCGGGATCAGATCTGGCACGGCCAGGAGGGGGATTTCTGAATTACAATCCGCTGGTCTGCTGCCAGACCCATCCGTCAATACAACCTCAACATCTCCTGCCATCCGCCAGCGCCAGGATCCTCGTCTTCATCCTGAATATTCATACGCAAAACTCCGGGTTGATGATTTGTAGCTGTGATATTTGCTCTGGTGCGAAATCGATATTTGTTACCGATCAATTTGCTTTCGTAAATGTCACGGCCGTCCAGGTCAAGGCCACGAGCAGGCCAAAGGGTTAAAGGTCACCGGTAATCGCTTAAAAACTCCACGATATTTCAAAGCCCTGATCCGGCCAGCTTCTCGTTTATTTATTCCTCCACGGCAGCCACTGTCTTACTTTAGCGTTATTATTTCTGACAAGCAATTTTCCTTGGAAACACTCAACCTCAGTTCCTTTTTCTCGCCCGATAATATCAATCAACCAATTTGGGCGAAATCATATTTCTCGTGCTGCAAAAACAGCACTCTTCCGTCTCAGAAACGTTACAGAGCGGCTCCAGAAAACATGATCAACAAAACAAGTCATAAAAACGTAGATTAATACACCACCTGAGAGCCGTGTAACTACACCAGGAAATAATAAATGCACGCTTATATGCAGTGATATGCAGTTTGTTACGATAAATGTGGTGCAAAAAAACTTAGCACAGAGCAATGCATAAAACTAATCAAATTTTTCAAGAAATTATTATGATCTTTAAGTAACGCCTAATGGTTTTTGGCATTTAAACAAACCATGCATTTGCATTTTCGGCAAGTGTCACCCTAGTTCTGTATCACTTACAAAATATTACCACTTACTTTTAAGACCCTTGATGGTTTAGCTCCTTCGTATCTGTCTAGTCTTCCTCCCCGTTACAGTCCATCTCATTACGTTACATTATCAGTCTCGGGGTCATTTTTTTTGCTCGGTTAGATCGCGTCGTTTGCATTTGCTTCTCTGTTTTTGGCATCCCAGCTTCAGTCTGGACCAAGCCCTTAGAAAACACCCGAGAAGAGAGACAAACCTACCAACTAAAGTTGCGCGATTTTTACTGCGCATTTCTGCCCTACGGACATAATAAGCTATTACTAAACATGACAGAAACTTTAAAACAGAAACGCACATTACAGAGGCACAGATAGACGTCGGTTTCTACTCTACGACTGTGGTTTTCATCTGCAGATAAAGGCCGGTTTCTATGAACGTTCAAACCGACAAACCGAACGTCTTCCAAGCGAAGGCCGCCGAGTCGTGACGCAGAGCCAGGCGCTGAATACCTGCAACCTTGAGCGCAAAGCTCAGACGTGGCCGGCCGACAGCATTAAACAGCATTTTAGAAACACACAGACTCGCTGCGCGATGAAATATTGATGCTCTCTGATCCGCGTAAAAATCCTGCATCTCCCCGAGTGTCTTCTCCCTATGAATTATTTCTAGCAACATCAAGATCTGTTCCTGTGCGAGTAACGGGTTTCTCTTGCTGCTGCTGATGCGTTTGGGATCCTAGTTGATTTTTCAATTCATCACGAAACCGGACAAATGTTCACCGAAAAGGAGGAAAATGTATTATTCAGTAAATTTTACTTGCCACGGGCAGTTTGCATACGTGTAGTATGCAAATTAAATTAATTAAAATAAAATATAATAAAAAATTAAGTATTTACTTTATATATCACAATTCAAAACAGTTAATGATAAAATTGGTGTTTTTATTTATTAATTAAGAAATAAAAGTGATTATTATGTTTGGAATTTTACTGTGATTTTTCAATAAGGACAATAAAAATTTACCGATCCGTTGAATAAAATACATACATTATAAATCATTTGTACACGCAACAAGTATGCAAACTGGCATTAGCATGTAATTAATTAAAAGTTAAATTATTTAATTTATAAATTAAAATCTAAAAATCATAAAAAAAGGAATAATATTATATCAGAATTTGAATGTTTTTTAATGGAAATTATTTAGTAATTTAATGTTAAAGTGAATCCTGCAGCCAAATATTTGTTAAATTCATAGATTAAAAATGTAAAAATTATATAACGGTAAGCAGCGTGTATATATTATATTACAATATAATATCATATGTTATATAAGCAGCATGTAGATGAATTGTCCCTGGTGAGTAAATAAAATAATTAAACACGTACTTAAAAAATACGAATAATTAATATACAAAATAAAACAGTTAATTATGAATTTTTTATATTAATTATTAAAACTGATTACTATATAGTATTTTATTTTATTTTATTTTCAAATAGTGTTTTATTGAGCATCCCACAGTAAAATAATAATAAATAATAATAATACAACCAATAAATCACACAGACACGCAACAATTATTTCACAAATCAATTTAAATGTAAATGTAATTAATGATTATAATTATAAAATAACTACTCTCGTTTACTAATGAGTCATTGAAGCTCATTTTTATAAGTACATCTGAAATCATTTATTGTGACTGACCAATAAGGGCAATCTGAATATAAAAAAATATAAGGCCTTTACTCTGAGAGCTGTGCTGCCGATCCCAGTCAGACATTTGATCCAAACCTCAACGGCCGGACGTGTGATTAAGTTTGACTTTACACCGCAAGACCCGTCTATCCCAGCGAACCGAAGTGGACCAGACGCCTGAAAGCAGGCCGTCAGCCGTCATTTAACCGCTGACCGACAACCACAGAAACATGCCACGACCATCATAACAGGCCAGAAACATCCTGTACCAATCACAGCCTTCAAAATGAACGACTGACGGGCCAGCCGTCCAATCAGAAGGCCCCATCACTTTCCACTGAAGCACATCCGGGAAGCGTCTGGTGCATAAATCAGCTTAGCAGAGCTCTCAGCGATAATGCGCGAATATTGAGCCTTTTAATAATTACTCAAATGGGCGAGAGCGTGTTTGTGGAAGACCATCTCGCTTTTTTTTGCCGTCCGCAGATCATTAACTAAATGCACGGTGGCCTCGAGTACTGAATGGCCGTTGCTTGATGCTTTCAGGTAATGAAAACCGCGGCGTGTTGAATATGAATGTTACGGTCAACGACATTAAACACAAACCAGGCCGAGTCCGGGAGAAAAACTAGGCTTTCAGGCTTTGAATACATTGAGAGAACGGGCTTTTGAAATGTTTCTAGAAAAACCTTAAACTTGTTGTGATTAAATAGTTATTTAAAGACACTCGCCACAACATTCTAGTGACTTTACTTTCACGTAAAAGATAATGTTGTTTGAATGTTGGTTTTTAAACATTGCAAAAAAAAAGGCGTTCTATTAACTAATATATATATATATATATATATATATATATATATATATATATATATATATATATATTCATATTTTTTATATATATATATATATATATATATATATAAATATATATATTTTTTTATATTATATATATATAAAATATACACACTCTGTATATTATAAGCATTTGTGATTATATTTTAGTCTAACTTCATTTTCACCCAAAATATGCTATTTGAATATTATGTTAAAACAAACAATTATTCGCGATTAATCACATTCAATAAAATCAATTTATGTTATATATGTTTGTGTACCGTTTATATTGTTTATGTATAAGTGCAAACGCATACGGTATATATTTTGCAAATATTTACACGTTTACACATTTATACATTCGTGTTCTTATACTTTATAATTACATACAATATAACATATTTCATATATAAGCATAAAAATTTTTCTTAAATATATACGCACGTGTTTGTATTTCTATATACACATTACATAACGTGAACATATACATTAAGTATAAATATTTCAAAAACTAATATTTCAAACTTTATTTTTTCATATATATATATATATATATTCTAAGAATGTTTCAATTTCTTTGTTGTGATTACAGAGTCATTTAAAGCTACCTTTAAACACTTCTTCGTTAAAGTACAAATAACACCAAAGAGCATACCTTACAAAAACTCTTTAAAAAGTTTTTGCAGCATTTATATAACGTCAGAGACAGTTCCCTTGCTTATGCAAATACGATCGTCTAGATGCAGTGGGCGGTTGTTTATGGAGAAGTCGAAAGTCTCGAAAACTTCGTTCTTGCAGGAACATTTAGCAGCGTTTGCTGATGAACAGCATGAGAAATCAACACAGCCGTTTGTTCTGCTTCTGTGAGCCAGATCATCCACATCACGTCGCTGACGGCAATAAACACCTGAGAAAGCACACGAAACTCCTAGATTACCATGTTATGAAACAGAAGTCATGTTTCAAGGGTAAGCCGTCCTGCAAAAGCATGCATTCAACCGATTAAAGGTGACGCTAAAGACATTAATAATGTGTCAAAAAGTTCAAATAAAAATTGGATTCATCAAAGGAACCGAAAAATAAAATGCATCATGATTTCTACAAAAATATCAACTGTTTTTAGCATAATAATAAGAACGTTTTTTTGAGCAGGAAACGATTACTGACTGGAGGAGTGATGATGAATAAATTACATTTTAACACGTATTAGCGAAAAAACGTCTATTGGAAACTGTAATAGTATTTACTGTAATTTCTATTAAATAAACGCATCCTTGGTGAGCGCAGGAGATCTCTCACAGGCCGAACGCACAGCGGTGTGATGAGATCCCACCTGCTAAAGGGAGTCTGGGCCGCTTTCAGAAACTCGTCCCATATTCACGCCATCACAGATACAGAAACCCTCCGAAGCTATCACGGAAAACCACTTGAAGAAATCGGGTGCTCGCAGATGTGTTCATCAGAATATCGCATGCTTTAGAAAAGCCATTTTCATTTTTTCATTAAAGGTTTTCATGAATTAAAGCGGAAGTGCAATTAAAAAAAATCTAGTTACGAAAAATAAAAAATAAAACAAATTAATGTTGCCCGGGAAAAGCAAATAAAATACTAAAATGGCTAAAAGTAAAATAAATGAAAGCTAAATGGAAATTCTTTTACATTTATTCAAAAAAGTCCAAAAGCACATTATAAATGAAAATGAAAAATATCTAAATATATTAAAAACAATTGGTCTGTATTCCTCGTATCAATGTGAGTGCACAAAAAACAATATTATTCTTTAGAATAGTTTTATTTTTATTTTATTTATTACACATCGCAAAAGCACATTATAAACTAAAATTAAATAAATAAAAACTGAAAATATAAAAAAAAAAAATGTGTTATTAAAACGGAGTAGTGCTGTTATCATTAACTTAAAATGAATTTGTTTTAATTGAAGTAAAACTAAAAACAAAAAAAAGTAAAACTTAATGTTAGATGAAAAAAATCTACTTAAAATGCTAAAAAAAGTTGCCTTGGTAACTAAATAAGGTTGGGTTAAAATACTAAAAATTAAAGGAAATTAAAGCAAAGTAAAAAAAAAAAGTTAATATGTTAACATGTAAACTAAATTTAAAATGAAAACTGAAAATATAAAAATAAATGCAATAAAACTACAATTAAAGATACAATAAAACTAACAAAAAAAAAATCACACAAAAGCGCGCATAAAATAGAAAAGATAAACAAAAAATGATTAAAAGCTCATTTCAAATACTGAAACGATGTGTATTATGAAAAGCACTATAGAAATAAATCTGACCTGACTCCGCCCCAGCTAAAGCTGGCCATCTGATCAGAGCCTGGCTAGGCCGTAATGAATGCTTGTAATTGTTAAGTGCGACGCCAGCGCTAATTGATCACCAGGTGCTGCCGCAGCAGATAGAGTTACAGTTTGAAGAGCCCAGCCGCGAGGAAAGACGTGTTTTTCCATCACACTTTGAGTCGCTGCGGGCCTGACCTTCTCCTCCTGCGGTCACGCCTGGATTCTCCTGATGGACACAAACTCTCTCAGATCACCGGATCTGCTTAGAAACGCTCCCGGGTTTTTTCCTGGTTAGAGCAGAGACGGGGAGATCATATGTGTGCTGTCTCTCACACACACACACACACACACACACACTCACTCTACCTGAGAAGATGAATGAGTGTTGTCAGTAAATGCGTGCAGGCGACTTCACGCCGGGAAAATAAGGGCATTATCTCCCTCAGAAGTCCTGACGATGCAAAACCACACGGCAACCTCATTAAACACCGCGTGGAAACAAATCTCTCATTTTCCGTGTCATTTTTTTTTCAATTTTAACGGTATCAAATAAACATCTGTATCATCTGGGCGCAACACAATAAGCCGGTCGCTCGATAAGTAGCTGTGCGTTTTCAATGCTCCTCACATCGACGGCGGCGCGCAAAAAAACAACATCATTCTTTAGAATACTTCATAAGAAGCGCAGACTCTTTTCCGTGAGCTCTTGAAACAAGATTAGAAGACGGAGAAAAGTTTCTGAGAGGTCCACTGAAAGTCAAATATTTTGTTTTGCTCTTCAAAGTTTTGCCTTGTGCAGAAACCTCAAATCTCTTTTTGCAAGCGACATCAGCCATCGATATTAGCAGATAATACAGGGTTTTTTCAGGCTGGTTGTTTATTTTGGATTACTTGGCGGTCTATGTGTGTTGATTTGTTGATATTAAACGCATGAATTAATCCTTTTTAACCCAAGGTTGGATTAATTGAGATAACTAGTCAAGACTGTTAAAAGGGTAAAAAGTAAAAAAATATTAAAATTATATATATATATATATATATATATATATATATATATATATATATATTTTTTTTTTTTAATTTATATATATATATATATATATATATATATATATATATATATATATATGTATATATAGTATATATATATGCATAAACATAAATGAAATTAAATTTATAAAATGATTTTAATAACATATTATAGCTGTATATTTACAAAAATATATAATATAAACAAATAGAGTAAAATTAACTATTAAATTTATATTTTCTAATAAAGTAACGTTATAAAAATATTAATCAAATATAATCACCAACATTTTATTACAGTAAATTGTAAATAAATGCTTACAAAATGCAATTATATAAATGTAAATTAAATATCAAAAAATATTATTTTAATAACAATATTTATTTCATTTTAGTATGTATAATGCGACTACTGATTATAGTAAAGCTACGCAAAAATGACTATAATTAAATAAAAATTAAATACACCATAAAATATTTATTTTAAATAAATGTTACATTAGATTATTTGTTTGTATTAAAACAGTTTTATTATGTTGAAAACTTTTAACACTGCTTAAAACTTTTATGGATATTTTCTTTGATGAACAGAAAGTTCAAAAGGAAAAGCAATAATCTTTTGCAACGTTATAAGTGCCTTTGCCGTCGCCAGATCTGACACCAGTCTTTCAAAACAGTGAATTAAATCGATTAGCTCAAAAAAACAGATTGTGAACAAAGACGACAGAGTCGTGAACGTCGCGCGCAGACTCCCACCCCGGAGAGCCCGCCCCCTCTCCTCATCCGCTTCCCTCATTGGCTGCGGTGCGTTGAGTGACAGGTAGCGCTTCGCGTTGGCGGCGCGTTCCGTCGGCGCTCTCCCACGCGCTCCCTCTCCCGGTTCTCTCGCTCTAATCCCTTTCCGAGCGTATCACATTACGCTATTCTTCCGTTTAATACACGCTAATAGCGCCGATATCTCCCGCCGTCTCCTCTGCCAACACAAACACCCTCCAAAGCCGAACAAAGCGGCTTTACCTCGGCGGAGCGTTCGGCGCGGCCCCCAATAGCGCCGCGTGCTTCAAATAAACGCTCGCGCCGGTTTCCTCGGGCGCTTTCTCGGGTGACAGCGGAGGTCAGAGTGAGTCCTGACGGTCAGAAAACAAGCAAACAAACTGTTTGAAGGCGAGAGGAGACGCTCCATGCATTATTCAGCGCCGCCGGCTCTAAACTTCAGTCTTTGGGGGATTGTCTGACATCCCAGATGAATAATTAAGCTCTGACCTTTTATCCTCATTAAAGGTGATGCACGGGGGGGAGATTTTCCTCCTGAGAGCGGTCGGATCCTAGACAGGCTGTCAGGAGCGGCGCTGAAATCAAAACCATCGCGTTGCGGAGCGAATGAGAGATTTTACGTGTGTTTTACAGCATCACTGCGTTCAAAGCTCGTTAATATCATCTAGAGTATTGAGAGAGAGCTGCGTCTTTATAGCTCGCCCGATCTCATATTCACAATAAAACATAAGCCGTATATTTGCCCTTACTATCTGTTAAAAATGATTACTGATGACACGTGTTGACTGTGTGTGCGTTTTAAAATCGCTTTAAATCACTTTATTTACGACAGCGTTTACGACTTTTTCAAAATAAAAGTCCTTACCGCTGTTAAATCACGTAGTTGCAGAACCGTGTAACTAATATCACCGTTGAAATACTTAATGCTTGATACTATAATTACTGCTGTTATTTACATAAAATATTATTTATAAAAGTCGCTAGCCAATTCAGTCAAAATTACAAAAGCAGCACTCTGATATGCAGCACTAATGTGTGTATAATAATGAAAAGATGTAATAAAAAATGAAAAGGAGTGAATATGGTATAATAATAATTTTATTAACTAAACCAAAATAATGCTAAATCATATTTTAAATCATAAATAAAGAAAAAAATCTATTAAATGAAATAAAATAATACAAATATATGAATCCTTTAAATCTAAAATACGATTCCCAAAAATACAAATACATAAAAATGATAAATGCAATTAAATTATAAAAATATAATTTTTTTAGAAATCTTATTATAGATGATGTTGGGTTATTTGAAATAGAGCAACCATCACTTCAAAGAAAATAATGAACAATTCAGCCTTAGTATGCGCTCTAGTAAACCTCTTTTTCACTGCGTGCACAAAATGCAATTTTAGCACATTTTCGTTCCATTACAGCACAGATGCGGTGCTGCCGCCGAAGCTCTAATGCTCGCTCTATAGACTCTGAAAGGCCGCTCTGTCTGTTGATTCGGTTACGCTGATGTGAGTGGGAGGGTTATCTGACTCGCGATGAGCTCACGAAGAGCCTCGCAGAGATTCCAGGCCTGAAACGTGGACTCGTTTAAGGCAGAGTGTATTTATAGCCGGCAGAGAAATAATTCATTGTGATCAGAGTGGAGATTGTACACAAACACAACAGCTGTGCTGGATTAGAAGAAACCCTGCCGCTCCTCCGCTCGTCCTGCTCCTCTCTCTTTCCGTGTGACGGGAGGGAGGATGTTTCTTTGAAGTGTGTTTGTCATGCTGCGTTGGGCTGCCGCTCTCCGGTGGCTCTTTCCACGGCAGAAGCCTTGTACGTGTCACACGCACGTCCCGCCGTCTGCGGAGCGCCTGGACCTCGCTCCAAACCCTCAGAGGACTTCAGCGGCCTCTGAAGCGCTTATCGGTTCAGAAACTTCAGCTGGATCGAGCTGCATAATGACATTAGCGTCTCCTGTAGTGCTACTTCACAGATAAATCGAATTAGTTTCGTAACTGTCGGATTTTGCAGGGCTGAAAGTGAAACAGCGTACGACTGAATTGAGATGAACTGACACTATGGCCTTTGGTAGAGATGCTTCGCCGAATCGTTTCATAATGAATGAAAACTGCTGTTATTGGACCGATCCAAACTGACTCTGGACTGAATTGAGCTGAATAATGATGCTAGTGCTGCTTTATAGATTCATTTGGTTTCATAATTGATTGATTTTGACGCCGTTATTGAACTGAACTGAAACAACACTTAACTGAATTGACTGAATCAACATGAGCTGGTAGAGATGCTTATAGCTGAATCACTTCATAATTACTGAACTGAACTGAGCTGAATCAATTGTCTTCTGCACAGCGGTTTAACTGAATCATATCCTAAATAATGAACATTACAGTTATTGAACTGAACCGAATCAACTTCGATTCAATCTGAATGATTACAGTATTGTCTGTAGAGATTCTTATAGCTGAATCGTTTCATAATTAATGAACTTTTGTTATTGAACTGAAGCAAACTCAGACTCTGAACTGATAATTGCCTTCTGTAGTGATATTAGCTGAATCACTTCATAATTACTGAACTGAATCAACACTGAACTGAGCTGAATCAATTGTCTGAATCATTTCCTAAATAATGAACTTTACAGTTATTGAACTGAACCGAATCAACTCCGATTCAATCCGAATTATAACAATATTGTCTGTAGAGATTCTCATAGCTGAATCTAATTCATTATTGACGAATTATGCAACATCAACACTTACTGAACAGCACAATGCTGTCGTTTATAGATTAAATGAATACGTTTCGTACTTTAGACAGTTATTGAACTCAAATGAACTGAACTATGAACTATATTTTTATTACTGTGAAGCAGTAATCTTTATTGTTTAAAGCGCTATAGAAACGAAAGTGACTCGGATTAAAAAGCTGATGGATGCAATTCATTTGAAACTGTTTTAAAATATTAAAAAGCAAACTGCTCTATTCCAAATCGCTTTTGATAAATGCATAACTCCAGCAAAAACAGTCCAAAGGTAGACCGGCGCCTGATTTGCACGTGCAAATACAAAACTATTGCATCGAGCTAAACTATTTGTACTCCACGCAATCTTTATAATGCGTGAATTATTGCATTATAGGGGTTCCTGGGAGTCATCTGACTGCAAATAGAGACCTTCTGAACAGCAAAGAGCAGTCTAGACAGGTATTCACACCAGAAGCAGATTCCAGAAAATATACTGTTATTTGTTAACACCAAAAATAAACGAGGTGTGAAATGCCACTGCATGCAGAATCTGAGCCGATATCGCAGCGCAAACACGCCATGAAAGCGCAAAATGATTTCATATCCCTACAGCGAACTGAGGAGGCAGGTCCATTCTCTTTATCTAAATGTTTAATAGCTTTTTGTTGAGCTGAAAAGGACCCAGATAGAAATAAGAAGCTTTTCAGCTGAAAGCCCGGGCCTCCTCGCGTCTGAAGATACTCCCGCCCGCTCTCTGCCATTTTCATTCAGCTCAGCCTCGTCGGGGCAAATATGACAGAATTTGACTATCAGACCTGATTAAAGTTGCATTCAAACGGGGGAAAGTCTTTCATCTTGATTAAACTCGAATTTAGGGCAATGCGCCACACCGAGGAAAGTGAATATAAATCCGTATTGAAAATCAATACGTGAACGCAAGACTGATTGCTCCCACGTTCGACTAAAGGAATCCAGATCACGCGACGAAGAAACGCAGACGGACGCAACCGTACGCACAGGGAACAATCAACGCTAATGTAAACAACAGCAGCGAACGCTTGAATCCATGTCAGGGTAACTGGGATCCATGCAAATGCGCGCCGTTTAAAGGGACGGCGCGCCCAAAAATGCTCGTTTATCGACCCCGGCGTCATTCCGAAAACCGTTTTCCAGAAAATATTTCGATTGAAAGGGAAAGTTCTTCGTTTAAGAAGCGACATAGGGGCGAGCTCAATGCAAAAACTAAAATCTAATTTGGTCGTTTCATCGTGCAAATGACGTTCTGTTACCGTTTTGTCATTGACTTGACTTTGAGGTCACGTGTGCATCTCTCAATTTTGACTTTATCTCCCAATTTGGACTTTTTGTGTCTTTACACCTCACAATGCTTTTTATTTTCATTAGTACAAATGCCCAAACGCGACATTATTACAGTAAGTCTTTGTTTTTCCAAGAAACCTGTCAACAAAAATACGATTATTTACGATATTTGCGTAAATGCATAAAGATTTAAGCGTCTTAAGTCGGTTTAAGGATGCTTAGAAGTTTTAAGTGGGGAAAACCAGACAAAAATGCAGTGCAAACGAAAGAATTTTCGCGTTCGAATGCACTGTACCTTTAAGATATAGATATAGACTGGTGCATGTCGACATGCATGTTGTCATCCTCCGTCACGTGGTTCCTCTCAAAGTCTCCCGCGGAGCCTGGAGCGGATCTCTCCTCAGGTCTGTGGGAACGCGGCGGACGGCGGAGCCATCTGGAGTGTGACTGTATGTTCCTGCCTGCTGGTGTGACGCCAGCACTGAGACTCTCCTCACTAACACGTGTCCTGAGCAGGGGAGCCAAAACTTCTTTACCTCCCGTACGGATCTTAATCTTAAACTCTTTTTCTCACAATTCATACTTTTTTATCTCGCAACGCAATTCTAGCTTTAATCTGAATTATCAATGTATATCTCACAATTTAGATTTTATATCTCAAAATTATTTTTTTCAATTTGTACTTTTCAGTTGTAGTTTTTTTCTCGCAATTCTGACTTTATCTCATAATTCAGTTTTTTTCTTCTTCTCAATTTCTGACTTTATTTTCAACAGTTCTGACCTTATATCTGCGATTGCATTTTGCAATTCTGACTTTGTATCTCAAAATTGTTTTTTTTCCCCACAATTCTGAATTTACATCTCGGAAATATGAATTTATATGATTATTTTGACCTTATATCTTGCGATTCTGACTTTTTCCCCCCTCACAGTTCTGAATATATCTCAAAGGTTTTACAAAGTTTAATTTTAAAAGTTTACATCTCACAATTCTATCTTTATACCACAAAAAGTCTGAGTTTTCCCCCACAATTCTGAGGTTTTGTAGCAAAAATTTGACTTTTTCCTTTTTTTTAGTATTTTTCACAATTCTGACTTCGTATTTCACAATTTTGACTTTCTTTTCCAAGTTAAAATCATAATTCTGACTTTTTTCTTACAATTCAGAGTTTATATCTCACAATCCTTACTTAATATCTCATAATAAATTTTTTCCCTTCATAATAATGACTTTATATCTCACAATTCTTGATATTCTGACTTTTTACCACAAGTCATCTCATTTTTGTTTCTCAATTCTCACCTCATATCTGCGATTGCATTTTGCTCTTCTGACTTTATATCTCATAATTCATTTTTATTCCAACAATTCGGAATTTCCATGCCAGAAATATGACTTTATATCATCCTTCTCACCTTATATCTTGCAATTCAGATTTTTTTTTGTCACAATTCCGAATATATCTCAAAATTCCGAGTTCACATCTCACAATTCTATCTTTTTATCTCAAAATTCTGACTTTTTCTCCACAGTTCTGAGTTCATGTTGCAATCTGACTAAAATTCTATCTCGGAATTCTGACTTTTTCTCAGAATTCTGCCTTTTCTCCACAAAAATGACAAATCTCGCCATTCTGATTTTAAACCTGCGACCTTTAAACAAAAAAAAAGTCTCGAAATGATCTTTTTTTTTTAATCCTGTGTCGAAAGCAAGCTTGGAAATCTCGGCAAAGTCTCGAACCATGAAATGATCCTAAACTCGTGTGAATCCAGAGAGCAAATGATGACCCGAGGTGCGTATCACACCATTAACTCTCGGCTTTTGAGCCAGCGCGTGATTTCCCGGGAAAAATCTACAGCTGCATCTGCCGCTATTTTTACATCTCTGAATGCACTTTAGGAGAAACTGACACAAGCGTGAACTTCATTCGGTCTCTGGAGGCATTAAAGTGAAGAGATGTACTTTACACATGCGCTCGCTCTTTCCAGTTCAATGACAGACGCCGCTAGTTTTGCTGATTTTTCTTTCATTCTGGATACATGATATATAGGCCTGACAGCAGCACTTTCAAAGCCTGAATGTAAATTACAGCCTCGCTCGGAGAAGGACGGAAAGCGACCTGACTGACCACCGACGGAGCCCGACAGCATCATTTGTCAAGTTTCTCGCGCTGATGTCACGACTGTCACTTTTATACGGCTTTGCGATGTAAATCAAAGTATCCTTGAATTAATGTGACGCGCTCAGAAATGAGGAGAAAAATTACACGGGGAACGAAGGGCACGTGTCGTGGAGAAACCAGAGACTGGGATGAGTTTTATAAATCAAAAAAAAGCTTCAAAGCGCTGTCAAGATCTGACCCCAAAACGCCTGATTTTCTCGTAGACTGTGATGTTTCCCCTACGCTCCCGTTGACTTGTAGTCAATGCAATCGGGTTGCCGACTTCAAATGATCTCCACACAAGAAAGAAAGTCACCGGTACGGCGTGAACTCAATCTCTGACCTCAAAATGCAAGTATTGAATCGCAGAGTCTGAATTGTTCAGGTTTCAATCCATCTGAACTGTATTGCACGGCATTAAAAGTTAAAAGAGGCTCGATTCTGGGCATCCACCTCGGTGTCAGAAATAACGTGGGTTTTAAGTACATCTCGTGGCGCAAAAAAAACTCAAATGAACGACTAGGCAACTTGTTTAAAGTGCCCCGCGCGCGCTGACCTTTAGGGCAAGCCTTCGGTAAGAAAACGCGCGTAACTGCTTTATCTCGCGGAAGAAGCGACGTTATTTCTGACTCGCGTTTCGTGCATTTGAAAACCACGCAGACTGGAACTTCGCAAATGCCCGCGCTTCAACCCGTTAAAGCTAAGAAAATAATCGGTTCCGCAGACCGTGAGCACACCCGGTGACCCTTAGGAAAAGTTTATCACCATTACCGTACCACGACGCGGTAAAGTGCCGTATTAGACAACTAGTTAGTGTTAATCAAGCAATGCATGTGGTGTCTACGGCGCAGATAAGTACGGCATTTCGTTTGGATGCCATCGTTCAAGAACCAACTCTCTCGGGTTTCCAAAATCGAGACAACACCTTTCCCGCACAAGCGCGATGAATGCGTTCGCGCGGGCGAACAATGAAACTATCGGAACGGACCTGTGCAGATGATGATGATGATGATGATTCGGACTGAGAGCAGATCAGATCATTTCAGCACCACGGAAAGCGCGACGCAACATCCAGTTGGACTGTGTTCGAGACCCTCCTGTTGCCCGATCCGGTTCCGGATCCGCGTCGGCTCGGTTCGGTCTCGGCGCGTCTCCGCGCGTCTGGTCGGATGTATTTCCTTTGTGAGTCTCGGCGAAGAGAAAGCGCGAAGTGTGGACGCGTCTGCGGTGCGCGCTCGAAAGTGTCTGCAGGTTCAGCTCTCTCTCTCTCTCTCTCTCTCTCTGTGTGTGTGTGTGAGGAAGAAGAGGATCGGAACTCAAACTCGCTGCACAGACGAGCGAGCGCGCGATGCGCCGCCTCTTACAGCGCGCGCGAGAGAGAGAGGGAGAGAGAGATGGAGAGAGAGAGAGAGAGAGCGCAGTGTGGGTGTTCTTCAGTGTGAATATGTGGAGCTGCTAACCGTGTTCACTCACTGCACGAGCGAATCTCGCCAGATATGTGAAGAACGTGTGCAGATCTTATCCACAGCGCGTCGGTCTTCGCGACCTTTGAGGTTCCGTGGCGTTTGTGCATTCAGCGGCAAAATAGTATAGGTATAATAGTATAATCACTTAGTGAATTTCGTATGATGGAATGGCAAGTTACACGTTTAAAAATAAACCAGTTCAATTGAAAACGTTAAAATCATTCCGCCGAGAACGCTGCTGCGGGGCGTCGAGTTCGAATCCGGCGCCTCTACGCTGTAATGTACTAATGAAGTAAAAAAATCGTTAAAAGGTTAAAATCGTGCAAATATGTATGTAAATATTTATAATGCAGATGCATTACAAGATCGTACGCTTTATAGCTGCACTTGTCATTACATAATATATATATAAAAAACATATTTACTGTGTGTTAAAGTAATTAACATGTATTTATAAATAATAAAAAAAGACCCTGGTAAGTAACAATGAATTGAGCATTAAAATTTGAAGTATAATGATCAGGGTTTTTTTAAATAAATAAGATAATAATAATAATGTTCATTGCATCATATTATATTATATTGACAAGTTGTAATATTTTTCTTTTTTACAGTCAGTCTGTATTTTTACTGTAAATGTAAAATAATAATATGACACTTTGTGACCGCATACAGTCCAGTCTCTAACTGCACTTTACAGTAATTATATTTACAAATATTAGATATTTCATTATGAATTGGCATTAGTTATTTAATAATGATAATCTCTAAATCATTTTTTTATTTTTGTACTGGGAGTATAGGTCATAGTGTTATGCTGGTTTTAAATAAATAATTTAAATTTTAAAATAATTTTATTGCATCCAGAAATCATTGATGTTTATATTGTTTACACTTTTGCACAATTTTGAAACCCAAGCTCTTTAAACTATAAATCTTGCTCCTATTTAACCAACAAGCTGCTGTTATATATGTTAGGTGTGTTAAATAAGGAATACATCAGAAATGTGCTTCGCTCCAAGAAACAGCTAAGTGCCAGTTTTCATTATGAATGCGATACTTAAATCTCTAAACTTGAAATAAAAGTGACAATGCAGCAGTTTTTGGTGTGCGTGTGTCAGAGAATAAGAGGTTCTGGAGATGGTAGAGGTTGCATGTGATTCTGAGCATCCATCCACAGTAACCTGATCATCTGTTTCCTCAGGTTCAGTCACTCGGTTCATCTGCCCTCCTCTGCCTGTCTGTCTGAGTCTGTCTGTCTGAGTCTGTCTGTCTGAGTCTGTCTGTCTGAGTCTGTCTGTCTGAGTCTGTCTGTCTGTGTCTGTCTGTCTGAGTCTGTGTTTGTCTGAGTCTGTGTCTGAGTCTGTCTGAGTCTGTTTGTCTGAGTCTGTCTGTTTGGGTCTGTCTGTCTGAGTCTGTCTGTCTGAGTCTGTCTGTCTGAGTCTGTCTGTCTGAGTCTGTCTGTCTGTGTCTGTCTGTCTGAGTCTGTGTTTGTCTGAGTCTGTGTCTGTCTGTCTGAGTCTGTCTGTCTGAGTCTGTCTGTTTGGGTCTGTCTGTCTGAGTCTGTCTGTCTGAGTCTGTCTGTCTGAGTCTGTCTGTCTGAGTCTGTCTGTTTGGGTCTGTCTGTCTGAGTCTGTCTGTTTGTATCTGTCTGTCTGAGTCTGTCTGTCTGAGTCTGTCTGTCTGTATCTGTCTGTCTGAGTCTGTCTGTCTGAGTCTGTCTGTCTGTATCTGTCTGTCTGAGTCTGTCTGTCTGAGTCTGTCTGTTTGGGTCTGTCTGTCTGAGTCCGTCTGTCTGTATCTGTCTGTCTGAGTCTGTCTGTCTGAGTCTGTCTGTCTGTATCTGTCTGTCTGAGTCCGTCTGTCTGTATCTGTCTGTCTGAGTCTGTCTGAGTCTGTCTGTCTGAGTCTGTAAGATTCTGTTCCGGTTCTTCTGAAGGCACACGTGCTAAATCCGTATCTCCTCTTACATGTGACTCTCCCTGTGAATGTCTGCTCATTAGTGGGCCTGATATCTACACTTGTCTTCTGACATGATTCCAGATACTCAGGTTGAGACACAAACCTTAATGTTTACTGCAGTCAATCATTAAATAGCATCAGTGCATTTCAAGTCATTCAAAACCTATTATACCTTCGTAAGGAGATGCTTAGTACGCCATCTGAGCACAAAGAGTAAATTTCTCTATTGACAACCATTCAAAAGTAGAAGTCGTAAGTAATGATGTGTGTGTGTGTGTGTGTGTGTGTGTGTGTGTGTGTGTGTGTTAAATAACCATAAATGTGATGCCAGTGAAGACGCCAACATCTGTGATGATTCTAACTCTCTCTGTGTGGGTTCATTCACAAATCGTTTCACTTAAAGGCTGAAGGTTTAAAACAGAGAGAGATCCGGCTGCAAACCTAACCCTTCACTCCCGTAAGACACAGAGGAAACAAAGCCAGTTTAAATCAGAAAACGCTGCAAGATCTTCAAAAGCACGGGGTGCAGAAGAGTCCATACGGGACAGTCATTTTCTAAACCTTTCATGCAAATAAGACGGTCTCAAAGTTCACAAAGACATTAAAAAAAACGTATTACTAACTAACTTCAGAGGCAGTGACCGACTCACTCGGTATCTTCAGTTGCTTTTGCAAATGCGTTTCGTTTCATGACCTCAAAGCTACAGAGATAAACTAATAGTCAGAAAACAGCTAGTCTGAACAGGTTCTGCTCGACATAGATGAAGGAAGACTCAATCGGCAGAAAGAGATTAAATCAGATCATTCTTTTTTGATTAATGAACGCTGTATGAGATAACAAGAGAAAGAATGCATGCTTTAAATGAGTTTTTCACCCTCTATCGCATCGCCCTCTGCTGCGCAGGGACTGAACTGCATTTACTCAGCAGAGCGCAAACTTAATTGCCATTCATTCATTACCAGAAAATTGGCGTTCTTCGCTTTCTTAATGCAAGCTCTTTCTCGTTCACCTCGGTCGGTGGCGCCGAACGGCGTGCACACAGACGGCAAACACGCTCCTTCACACGCAGCTCTGAAGTGGAGGGTTTGAGATCAGTGGATTGATGCTTGAAGCGGCTCTCCATCGCTGATTGCACGAGCGTTTACGGAGCTTGTGAGGGGAGTTTAGAGCTCACAGCGTCTCCCGAACCTTCATCACGGCAATCCAGCACACGCTGAAAACTAAAGGCTCCATGAAGAACCTCCAACGTCTAAAGAACCTTTCTGTTTCACAAAAGCCAGTTTATGCGTAAAGAAGGTTCTTCAGATTATGAACAGACGAGAGAAAGACATGGTTCTTTAAGAACCTTTTGACTGAAATAATAACATATTAATAATATGATAAGAAGAATCCAGATCAATAAGAGATCCAGGTAAATAAAAGTAAATAAAAGTAAATATCTATCACTTTTATTTATATAGCTCTTTTAACAATACAGATTGTATCCAAACACTGAACAGAATAGATGTAATATATGTAAGTAAATAAGTAACTAAAAAAATTTACTTGTAACTAAATACACTTGCTTGTATATTATATATAATTATGAGCCAACTGAACTTCTGAAATACTGATTAATTCTGATAAATACTGATAAACTCTGTAATTTGTGCTTGTTTCTTCAATAAATGTAAAAAAATGTGTGTGTGTGTGCGTGTGTGTGTGTGTGTGTGTGTGTGTGTGTGAATACATTTTTTTTTTACATATAAATGCATTACATTACATACTTTTGAGACAATGAAATTTTGTGAATTTAAGAATTTCAAAAATAATGGATAAAAAATGTAAGCAAATTACTAAATTATATATATATATATATATATATATATATATATATATATATATATATATATATATATATATATATATAATTTAATATTTGCTTACATTTAATGAATCAGAAATGATTAATACAACAAAAGAAATGATCAGAAATGATTAAATAATCAAGATTAAATAATTATTTTAACAGAAACTAGTCAATCAATCAATCAACCAATCAGTCCGAACCCACTCCCATTAAACATTAAAAGTACTTTTATTTAATTGAAGATTTAGCTGGAAAAAAAGGATCTATTTTTAAACTCAGAACTGGTTTAGTATTTTTGGAGGAGCGTTTTAAAATCCCGCGGAGCAAATGCATGTGAAAAAACCCAGAGATCCAGAACGTGTGTGTGTTTCTGTGACAGACCGGGCTAATGCTGATTGCTCGTTATTCCCCATCCGCGAGCCCCGCGACCTTGTCATTTCCAATAAAACCCCGCCGAGACCGCAGACGAGCAGCAAAAAGGCCACAACTAAGAGAAAAGAAAACCTGCACCGATCCAGCCGCCTGGGAAATATCCAGCCAAACACAAACTCAGAAAGAAAACAGGCCTGAGGTGATGCTGCGTCCTCTAGAAATGAGAGCAGGAGGAAAAAACAAACAAACGGTTTTTATTGGAGCAAAAGATCAAAATAATTCAATGGAGAGAGAAATTAGATATGCAAATGCGAAAGCGGGTTTTGAATTCACCAACATGTGTAGAGTTAAAAGCGCCGGAGGCTCTTCATTTCTTTTCCACATAGGTCGCTGCCTTGAACGCGCGCAGATAACGGAGCTAAGAGACGCCTTTTAATGAATATGCTTATTCCAGCTCGCGAACGCAGCTTTCTCGTATTCTCCCGGCTGTCTTCTCGGCCTCAAAGCAAACGGAGGCAGACGGAGGGATCCGGAGAGCATTGATGAGGAGGCGCCGTGCAGGGCTTTATGGGCCGAGTGACCCGGACTGAACTCGGGCCGCTCTCTGTTTAATTGCGCACGCTGCGTTATCTCTGACTCAGCGTTACTGTAAGTGAATGTGCTGTAAAATGCGGCGGAGTCTGGGCAGAGCCGTCGATTGATCAAGATTAATGAAGAGCAGCGGCCGTTTAATGAACCACAGCAGCCGAATGAGAATCAAAGCCCATGTTTACACACACAAAGGCCCTTTTGAGAATAATTCAAAAATAAATAGGCTATTTAAAAATATCAAAAATAAAGTGTTTAAATAATAGCGGATTAGATGAATGACAAGTAAATTTAGATTAAAATAATTAATAAAATGATTAATGATTTTATTTCTATATTATTATTATTACTATTAATGTTATTATTATTATTAATGACATTGTTGTCAAATATTCTATTCAAATATTTCAATATATTTAATTGGTCAAATAAAAATGTTAAATATATTTTTTTCAGTTAAATAATTTAATAAAATATAATGACTTTTTGTTATTTTATTATTTATTATTATTAAAAGAAATAAAATGATAAATTCAATCGCTCATTATAAAATGAAAAACGCAGCACGTTAATTTATAGCATTTAATTTTTAAAAATAAAAAGTTTGCCAGATTCGACTTCCAGAGCCTAAAAAAAAAAAAAAAAAAAATAATAATAATAATCATAATAATTATATATATATATATATATATATATATATATATATATATATATATATATATATATATAATTTATTATTATTTTTAACTAATAATGAATTTATTAATTTTAGATTAAAAGTAATATATTATAAATGCACATCACACAAAAAAACATCATATGTATTGTCATGTTTTCATGCGTTTTATTTATTTTACAAATAAAGGTTTTGTCAGATTTCTCTGACTTCTGGGGCCCACCAGACACTCTTTCCCTGGTTTGTGACGTGCCCAGGTACGGCCTCCTTCTTCAGCAGGTGTTGTGTGTCGTGAGCTTCATTAGCATGTGTACCATCAGATCTGTAGCAAGCGCTGCGGCTCGGCTCAGAGGTCACAGGGTCACGCTTCTATTTGTCCTGAGCTGTCGACGGGCCCGAAGAGACGAGTACAGCCGTCCAGAGAGAGCGCTTCAGCTCATCTCCATGTCAGGAGCGTCCGAAGCGGGTCACACAGACTCATATTAAACGTCCATTATTCATTTCTGCTCAGGGGGCATTCGCTCTCGCTGCTTAGAAAATAGACGTCTCCACATTTTCTGTGCTTTTTTTGTGGTAAAACAGAAATCGCATTAATATGGAAACGTGAACGACATCAGGGCTTTTCGGTGCAAAAACACGTAAAGGCAACAATTGCTATTGTAATACATATTTTATATTATAGTTTTACTTAAAACATCATAAAAATGATATGCATTTTAAATTAAGCTGAATAATATGAATAACAAAAATTTATATTAAATATAACACATAATATTAATACTATTTCTACATTTTTACAATCTATAAAAACTGTATTCTTATTTTATACTTTCATTTATTGTTAGCATGCTGTTTTATCTCAGCATCGAGATACTATTCTAGTTTTTAATGATATTTGTAATTAGTTTTAGTCTTTTTTTTATTATAGCTCTTCTACCAAAGCCTAGGTTTCATTTTAATTGTATTGCTGGTTAAATTTGTCAATGTTTACAATATTAAAACAGTTTCAGTATTTTAAAATGACGTATTATTATCGAATGAATAAATAAAAAAATGAACCACACTTAGTATTCGTTCAATTGTATGTGCATTATTGCTATTAAACAAATCGTACTAAAATAAAAAATTCTGTTTAAATTTGAGATATTTTGGTAGTTTGAGTCTAAACTCAAAATGTTGTAAATATATATGTTGTTAATATAATTTATTTTATGATGGTTTGTTGATGTGGTTGGTAGTTTATAGATGCACACACTTAATAAATCTATTAATTCTGCAAGCACGTTCATTTTTCATACGACCGCTTGCATGCGTGACCTATGCTTTAAAACATGCATGCGCATATCATTCGAAATAAAGCGCGGGTCGACACGGGGTCTAGCACGGATCAATAGCCGCGTGGGCAGAGATCTCTAAGCCCAGCATGACCGATAACGCTTCAAACAAAACAGGACAGAAATATCTCTCCGCGAGCCGTTCCTGATGCACGCTCCCGCTTCATCATAAAATGTCATTATGCCTTGTCTGCGCTCTCAGATTCCGGTCTGTTTGTAGCGGAGCGGCGCTTGTTGTCTTTATTCGGGGGCCGTGGATGACTTGATTTGCTGCGTGAGGATTCATGTCTGTGTCAGGGCCGCCGAGCCATCCGTCTGTCTCTGAGATGAGTTGTGTCTTCAGCAATCCCCCGGCCATAGATTCAACTCCAATCTCTGTCAGCGCCCCACCAGCTCCAATTTTCTAGATTTCAGCCGACAGCTTGAAAATGAACATTAAATATTGATCGCGGGTTACGTGACAAGCGCCGGGATGCTGTGAACCCTCTGGTCAGCCGGATTTATTTTGGCCGGAGCTATTTTTGGCCGTGTCTTCCAGCGGTTTGCGCCGAGAGTCGAGAGCTTTTCCTGCGAGTAATTCAGCTTTTAAATGTTTTTCGGGGCGACGTTTCAACAGCTAGCAGGCGAGAGCGTCCAGGACTGCGTGATGAACGAGGTTTGAGAACAATGATGTTGATATTGCGCCGTAAAAATGAAATGAGAACGCGTTTGAGTCAGCGTTGATATTGCTCTCTGAAATTTCAGTTAATGATGCTAAAAATGATAAAACGCGAATATTAGATGGAAATGTGGGACGAAAAGTAGAAATAAAAGAAGATGAAGCGCTAAAAATGCTATAAGTGAAATAAACACAAATGAAAGCTAAATTTGTAAGAATTGCACATTTTACACAACTTTAAAATTCTAATTGATTACAATTTGACTAATTTCTGCGTGTCTATTATTGTTGAAATAATACCGGTTTGAGTTAAAGTCGATATGAATCATAGGAATAAATAATAAATACAATTTTAAAAAGTAAAAAATTGTGTTAAAGCAGTTTTCACTCAGAAACTGAGAGTAAAAAAATTAAGTAATGCATTAAAATTAAATTAAATTAAATATAAACCGAAAAACTAAGATAACGGGAAGCACTAAAAACACTGAAACAAATCATTTACCCTTTTCCATATTAATAAAAATGACAAAAATCTAAGAAAAACACACCAAAATTACATTTTTGAAGAAAAAAGCCAATTCGGTGAATATTTCTAACATAAATAATAAACACTGGTTCTTGGTAAGTGGATATAAAATCACACCTGACTTCTTAATATATTTTCTGTTGTTGTGATTAATAAGTACGCGTTATTCTCATAATCCTGCGTTAAATATATGACGAGTCTCTTTGCCTCTGGCTGACGTCTTGCTTTACATTTTCTCTGAAATGCATCACATGCAAGCGAGATGGATCGTGTCACGTCGGCGTACGCGAGCGCGCTCGAATCGATTATTAACTACTTCACCGAACAATATTGTATTTCCAAAAGTTGTTGATATCATTACTTAAAGGAATCCAGCAGAGCAGTAACTACGCTCCGCTGCATAAACGATATCTCTGCATCTCATTTAAAAACAGAAGGTGATTTGTGTTGATCCGCCGGAGGCCCGAAGCGCTCGCTTGGTTCACTTGTTTGAACAACCGGCCCTGATTATGCCGATACGTTTACTGTAACCTCTCTTAGTTCCTCTGACATCGGATCCAGATTCATAAACGTAAAGATTTGTCCTCAGCGGGGGCCAGATTCAAATCTGAAGATAATCGGCTTACATTATCATCTCTAAACACTCATAAATGATCCGAGCGCTCGTAAAGGAAACATTAAAATCATACAGTTTGTTCTTGGTCTCAACTTCATCTCCAGTCCATCTACTCAAAATAAACGTCAAAGGAAATTATACACTAATCTTATGAGTAATGCGTTCAATTTCATCTTCTGAAATTGGTTTTCATGAGTTGGGAAGTCGTAAGTATTTAAGACACTTTTGCATCTTTTCCACAAAATATTTAGCAACGTTTAGCAACATTTTCTAGTCTATTTCAACAAAATGCTAAATAATAAATGTGCATTAGAGTGCATTTTTGCTTTTCATTTCCCAAGGGGCTCTAAATTGTGCATGCAACTTAAATAAAAACAAAAATAGCCCTTTTTTGCATGTTTAAAGGTTTTCGTACACAAATTGTTTTTGTTTTTAATTGAAAATGGTGTTATACAAATGTTCCCAAGTTAATAAAAGTAACTTTTTTCCAAAAAAAAGCAACATTTCTAGCTTTAATCTCAACGTGTTCAACCTGAAGTGTCAAAAATAATTGAACAAACCGAACAGCTCAAAGCACGTCACTTATCATCACTGACAGCTGTTTAAAACAGCTAATCAGACATGGGTTTAATATAAAAGCATCTGCTGCTAAATCTAGTTCAGACGTATTTCAAAGGCTTTGCTCGTTGGTGGTTTGGTGGCAACTGATCAAAGTTATTTGGCAAGAATGGGTTTTTTTCAGTCGCTTTTGCTAACATATCTACATTAGTTTCCATAGCAATGGTACAAACTTTGTTGATTTATCGTGCATGAGAATTTAGCGACGGTTTGGCAATTTAACCACTGATTATTTTTGATACAGCAGTATCCAAATCCATAGCTGTCATAAAAAAGCATTAAAAAAACCTGCTTGTTGGTCGGTCAGTTCCAGACAAATAATTAGGAAAAAACATTTTAGTCACTTTTTGAAGGGGACTTGG
The DNA here is from genome assembly GCF_018831695.1 of Puntigrus tetrazona. NCBI lineage: Eukaryota > Metazoa > Chordata > Actinopteri > Cypriniformes > Cyprinidae > Puntigrus > Puntigrus tetrazona. Next base: position 17,297,378 of record NC_056716.1, read on the forward strand.
ATCAAGCTCGAGAAATGCTGATTTCATTTATGTTTTTTACTGAAATGGATTGGCAAAGATCTATTCAGTGCTTGTTTGAGCAAGCCTTAAAGCATAACAGTGTCACAAGCATCAAATAGCACTATTGTCAATGTACATCTCGTGGTGCTTCTTCACACACGCAGCCTTCAGAAACAACCAGATGCAGACAGAAACTTATGCAAAAAATTGCGCTGATCCATGACTTTGCACCTTACAGCTAGAGATGACGAGATTCTTCAGGAATCGGCGGAGAGAGAAAAGTTCAAAAGTAAAACACCAGATCAGTTTAGCTTTGAAAACCCTGTAGACTTAAATGAAACGTCTGATTTGTTCACGGTGTTACTGAATGAGTCAGTTAATAATGTAAAACCTTGCTTTTATTCAGTGCTTTCTCTTTATGCCTTTCGAGAAGTTATAATCAACATGAAATCAAAATTAACAGCTTTATTCTGCACCTTTCATGAAGGTAAATGTAAGACTTTGAATGACCGTTCTGAAGGCCAACTAAGAACATTTAAGTGACAAACCGAAAGAAACGGTATAATCTACGTATCTCACGAAATGAGACAAATGTTTCAAAAAAATGCTTTATTATAGTATAGTATAGCAAGATAGTATAGTATAGTATAGTACAGTATAGTATGGTAAGATAGTATAGTATAGTATAGTATAGTATAGTATGGTGCAGTATAGTATAGTATGGTACAGTATAGTATAGTAGGATATATAGTATAGTATAGTATAGTATAGTATGGTAGTATGGTATAGTATAGTATAGTATAATATAGTATGGTATAGTATAGTAAGGCAGCATAGTATAGTATAGTAAGATAGTATGGTAAGATAGTATAGTAGTATAGTATAGTATAGTATGGTATGGTATAGTATAGTATAGTAAGATAGTATGGTATAGTATAGTACAGTGTAGCATAGTAGGATAGTATAGTATATAGCAGTATAGTAAGATAGTATAGTATAGTGCAGAATAGTAAGATAGTATAGTATAGTATAGTATGATAGTATAGTATAGTATAGTAAGATAGTATAGTATAGTATAGTATGGTATAGTATATATGGTATAGTATGGTATAGTATAGTAGGTAGCATAGTATAGTAAGATAGTATAGTATAGTATAGTATGGTATAGTATAGTATAGTATGGTATGGTATAGCATAGTATAGTATGGTATAGTATAGTATGGTATAGTATAGTACAGTATAGTATACAGTATAGTATAGTGAGGTGGTATAGTATAGCATAGTATGGTATGGTATAGTACAGTACAGTATAGTGAGGTGGTATAGTATAGTATAGTATAGTATAGGATAGTATAGTGTAGTATGGTATAGTATAGTATAGTATAGTATAGTAAGATGGTATAGTATAGTATAGTATAGTATATTATTGTTATAAATAAATAATTAAAAGTGTTTAAAGTGTTTTCCTCAGTATTTTGTTGGTTTTCCAGTCTAAATATCAGAGGCAAAATGTCGTAAGTCTCGTTTTCTGACAAATTGATCAAAATGAAGTGTGAATATGAATGAAACAAGAAGAAATATCTACAATGGAAAAAGTTGTCATGCCCCGTTGACAGACTGACTTAATGTTATTCACTTTCAAAAAGTCAAAAACACTGAGGAAGACTCAATTTATTGTATTGCATTCAACATTTTATGGCATGACTGTACATTCTGTATACTTTCTGCTGATTTAAGGCCTTTTCAAGAAACCCCGTGTCACAGAAGATTCATCTATGTGCGCCATTCTAAGAAAATAAATAAATAATACCATTCACAAAGAAACACTTCCTCGCCGCATCGCTGAACATAGCATTACAGGCAGCTTCTTGACTTTCAAGACAGTGGGAAGAAGCTGAGTTTTCTGGGATCTCTCACAGATCGCCGGTGAAATCAGGCTTTAGCAGACAGATGTTTTCATGGATCCTCACACAGCTGCACGCTGTGATCCAAACGCTTTCAAACGCCAGGCCGATGCTTTTGGCGGCGAAATCAGGTGTTTCTACATGCGCTGTGTGTCTCTCTCCGAGCGTCCAGAGGAGACGGGACTCTTGTGCTGCTGAAGATGCTTTAATATCAAAGCAGTCCTTGAGACTCTATTTCAAAGGCAGCAAGGCCCCCGTGAGCTCAACCAGACTGTGTGTGTGTGTGTGTGTGTGTGTTGAGAGAAGAAACCAGCCAAGGTTGTTCTAGTTTTTCTCCAGCAGTTTCCTTGTGAGATTGTCTGTTAAACAACATGTTCACAGCCACGGGACACATTTCGTAACATCGCTGCATTTTCCTCCATTTGGTGTAGAAACCGTTTTTTTAACTCCTAAATTGCTTTTCACTGACAATCACCAAAAAAAGGAGCAAGTATTGTGAGCCAATGATTTGTTCTTTTCTATAATGAGTTAATTTTGTTTTCAACTTCAAGCTCAAATCTTGTTTTGCAGCGCACTGAACGCGAAACCTGCTTGGAAAACAATTAGAACGACTGAAATCGTGCCGGTTTTCTCATGTTGTCAAATCATGATCAAAATCAAAAATCAAAAGATATTTTAAAAATCGTCCTATTTGGGGATCAGATCTCTAAAGAGCGTTGTCCTGACTGTAAACCGCATTCATACTTCTTCAGATATTTCTCAAACGATGATATAGCTGCATTAACTATATGTTTTCTAATCTTTTTTTATTTGACAAAGTTCTCCAAAGAGACTTGTCACATTTATCTAACCCCAAATGTGAAACCCTGAAATCTAGTGAGGCTTCTGCTTAACCCAATGATAAATGAAACCGGGAAACAAATCCATATGCAATAAATCTCTCAGTTTCGGTACTGCAAATATTTTCAGCCTTACGCTGTGTATTAAACAATTTTCCTCGTCAGGTGAGTTATATCTTCTTGTAGATGCACTGTAATGTTACAGTTTAACACAGATAAAGCTGTACACGAAGAACAATAAGCGATATAATCGTAGAAACAATCAATGCAATCGTAATCAATAAAATCACATAGCAATCACATATAATAAAGCGGCATGCAGTTTGCATTACTATAACGTATTATGCATAATGCAACCAAAACGGTACGCTTGGGTATTCAATGCATATGTAAAAAACACATTGAATATTGCAAAAACAGTATGGTATGTGTCATCAGTCAGTCTGTTGCAATGGAGGCTCAGCAGGTGCCGATGACCTTAAGTGATGCAGAGAAAGAACTTTATGATGATGAAAGTGCAGCTGGCATCAGGAACAGAGCGCGTGGAGAGATGATAAAAGCATTTTTGTCGTGAGCTCGTGCACTCAGACTGAGGTTCAGAGCGTGCTGGACGTCTTCTGATGCACTGCAGGGTTTAAGCCATCACCTGGTTTGGGTCTGTATAGTCTGCCTGGGCTACATCTGGTCCTCAACCAATATGCTCTTCTCAACGGCCGCTACTAATAACTAAAAAGGTGACAGCGGGGAACTTTTACTGTACTCAAGAAAAAAAAAATGTTTTGCTCTAATTTTTAATAGCCGACACATTTTCCAATTAAACATGTTACAAATGTATATGTTTTTTATTTAAAGTACAATTTCATTAAAACATAATTTCCTATTTACATTATTTGATGTAGCCCGAAAATAAAAAAAATAATCTCAAATTAAAAAAACAAACTAATTAAAGCGATAGTTTATTCAGAAATTAAATGAAGATTTTTTTGTAATATTTATTTCATGATTTTCTCATGTAACAATAATGGCATTAAATTGTATTTTGTGGGTTATTTCTCAGCTAATTGTGATCAATGTGTGATTAATTTAACTAATTAATTTATACATTGTATAATCAAGTGACAGTCCTTATTTTATGTATATATATATATATATAATTTTTTTATTATTATTTATTTATATATATATATATATATATATATATATATATATATATATATATATATTTATATATATATATATATATATATATATATATATATATATATATATATATATATATATATATTAATTGTAATTAATCAGATCTAGAAATTGTGTATATTAGTTGTATATATATAAGTACACAGAATATATATATAAAAAATAGTAGAGTAAAGAGAGTAAACAGGGTCAGTATTGATTTTATGTGGACTAAAAGCAGAATATTATTAAAGCATAAAAACAGCACACAGCGCGCATATATGGAGCTGCATGTAAAACAGGGCAGTGAAGGACAGTGGCTCGATTATTTACAGACAGACCTTGGGAAAGATGTCTGATTTTACAAAGAGTAAGAAAAAAGCTAATCAGCAAGATTATGTGGATGCAATTACAACATCAAAGCCACAGGGCTCTTAAAAAACCAGCAGAAAAAGTCCTTACCGGCAGATCAGGGTAACTGTATGCAAATTCATCCCTGATGGAGTCGTGCGGTTATCTGTCACCAGAAACATTAGACGAAGGAGAGCAGAATGAGCTTAAACGCATCCGTTTCTTAGACTTTTATTAGACTGGTAATGCAACATCTGCAGGGACTGCGATACAAAGGCAATTGTTTTTCGCACCGCTGTTATTGTGTTATTATTTTAGAGTTGGGGCTGAACAAAGAGCGATGATAAGATCCACAAATCTAGCCCTGACGAAAAGGGACACATCCTGAAAGGATTAAATGATAAAAAAGAGCAAAAGATTGTACTGCAAGGCAGCGTGTGCCATCTTCAAATTGTCTTTTAATTTCCTCGAGGAGAAAAACTTGTAATGATGCTGCTGAAAATACCTCTCTCGGCTCAAAGCGCCATCTCTGTGTGAAGTTCAGAGGAATTATGAAGCAATGAAAGATGAAAATCTCATTTTAACGGATGGTTTCGCTCTCCTCGTTCCGTTAATGCTACAGTTTATCAGAATCTTCTACACGCAGCAAAAGACAAGAGCGGCCGAGGACTGAGAAACAAAGACGGAACTCGAAGGGTTCAGGTCAAAGGTCATCCAAGAGCCTTGTTTCAACGCTTACGCCTGCAAGTGGATTTCACAATTTTGCCGAATTTGAATTTCAAATATGCACTTATGTGGACAAAGTTAACATGAAAGCATACGCACGGCTCATTTTAATTCAAATTCAGCCGTTTTCAAACGTGTTTTTATATATATAACTTCTGTATTATTTATTAGATTAAGCTAGGATGCAGCACACAATGAAACCAGAAACTATTCTAAATAAAAAATTTAATTGATTTAAAAAATGGGCTAAAGATGGCTAAGTAGGAAAATAAAAATGTGAGATAAAGTAAATGATCATTATTAAAAGCCCTTGAAATCCCACATTTAAACATATTGCGTCTCAGGTGTTTGGTACTCCAAAATTAAAAATGAAAAAGACAATTGAATCATTTTATTAATAATATTTGTGTTACGCTTTTCTCACGTAACACAATAACGGCTAAAAAAAATTGTGGGAAAATGTTCGGTCCGTGCAATTAATATTTGATTAATTTATCGCCACATTAACTGAATTTATCATTTTAATCGATTTGCAGTAATCACACACACACACACACACAGAGAGAGAGAAATTAGAGATATGTCAATTCAGATGAGGGAAAAATAAACATAATGAATCATGTTTTAATGTTAGACTTATGTAATCTAAACAATAAAAACAACTCATATTTAATAAAGCAAACTAATTAAAGCGCCAATTCATTCAGAAATGGAAAATGACAAATGTAAAA